>NW_017728886.1:211814662-211818035 GCF_001723895.1 Crocodylus porosus | reverse complement strand
CTTCCTCCCCAGGGGCATCACCTTGCACTTGTCAGTGTTGAAACCCATCCTGTTCTCATCCGCCCACCCCTGTAGCCTGTCCAGATCTGATTGCAGCCTATTCTTTCCTTCTAGCATGCCCACTTCCCCCAACATCTCAGTGTTATCTGCGAATTTGAACAGGGTGCATTTTACCCCTTTGTCTAAGTCGCTGATGAAGATGTTGAACAGTACGGGCCCGAGGACCGAGCCCTGCAGAACCCCACTGCCCACGTCCCTCCAGGTCAAATAAGACCCATATATCCCACCACTCTCTGGGTGCAGCCCTCTAGCCAGTTAGTGACCTAACTGTGGTTGTGAGCAAGTCCCATAAAAAGGTGGGAAACCATGGGTTTCCCCTTGCAGGCTGACAGCATTCCAGCCTGCAAGGAGCTACTTGGGACAATGGGAGGCAGTGGGAGCATGTGCATCTGCGTGTGCACATGGACGTGGCCATTGTGCAGCCAGGCAGGGTCAAGAGAACATCCTTAACAGTTGGATACAGTTAAGTGCATGGGGAGCAGAGGTTGGAGGTCCAGGGTTTGGGAACTGTCTGTGTGTGTGTGGTTGGGTAGGTATGTGGGTGTGTGTGGAGGTGAATGGGTGTGGCAGGTGCCTGCTGGCACTGGGGGAAGGTGGCTGGGTGCCAAGGCTGTGTCAGGGCAGGGGGTGAAAGGGAAAGCGCCAGGCACTCCAGTTGGGGGGGAAAAGGTTGGGGGGAACTGCATGGCTGGGCCAATGGCATCAGGGCTGGTGCCCATAGTCACAGGGGTGGAACACCTGGGAGACTCTGTTTGAAGGGGGGGTGCCATGACCAGGCTGCTTGGTGTGGTGTGGTGTGGTGTGGTGTGGTGTGGTGTGGGAGCCCCAGCCCAGGGTGGGACAGAGTGCCACAGGACTCTCCTCCTCCTCCCCCCAGGCCATGCTGGGGTTGGACTTGCTCTGCTTCCATTTGCATTAACTGGAGCTGATGCAGACACCACACTCCAGCCTGAGTGGGGCGGGGGCATTTGGGGGCCCCTTCTGGGAGCTGCAGATTGGGAGTAAGGGCACCAGCAAGGCCAGGGAGCTGTGGATCAGGAGTGAGGGAGACTGGCAGTGCCAGGGGGCTGTGAGTGGGAAATGAGAGCCACCAGCATGGCCAGGAAGCTGTGGGGTAGGAGTGATGGGTCAACTAGCAGGAATAGGGGCTGTGGGTCGGGACTGGACATCAATGTTTTGGTGCAAAAAAGGTTAAGAACCACGGGTATAGGTTTGGCTTTGATGAGTTTTGTTCTTGTTTCTGGGCAATGCTATCTTGTAATAGACAGTTGTATTTTTCAATCAAAATATATTGCTAACAAACATTGTAGGAAAAAGCTTATGTCAGGAGGCAGAACATTTCTGACAGCCCCTTGTAAAAAATTTGGCAGCACATAACTACCTCCCTCACACCTTCTTCCCTAAGGGACTAAGTTATTTTCTGTTTATCTGGGTAATTGTCAGTGAGTAGCTGTTTGCCCACAAGAGGTAGATGTGTACATAAGGAAAAGGTTCCAACCAATATCTTCCTCCCTCTTCAGGGAAGAGGTGTAGGATTCAGGGTCTTAATTCCTCTGAACCCCTATCAGCTGCAGAGAGTCTGTTACACAACCAAGCCCCCTATTTTATTGATCACATTCGGCTGCCATAGGAGAGAGACTTAGAGTGGTATGAAATGGCAGAGCACAGTGGGTATGCTAATGGTTTGAGAGCAAGAATGCAGAAGTGTGGATAGGCAGGTCTACATTTTTTCTTCAGTAATGCAGGTGGAGCTACTAACTATAACAATCACTGAATTGCAAAAGAAGTCTGTGGAACAAACAATTAAAGAACATTCAAAACTAGGAAAAGATTCTGAATGGCCTTGTGTAGAGCAGCAGACATAAGATGGGATAAGTAAAATAGTATATTTTAGATCCGTTCTGAGGTGCTTTATATATTCATTAATTTTTTATTTACCAAAGTAAAATATGGCCTTACTGGTAGGTGACTGATAAAGTCTTAACAAGTCAAAGCCAAAACTAATCTGGTCTAGATATACTTCATTGGAAATTGTTTCTATTTGAGGGACTGCCTGGAATATATAGCAACAGTAAGACCAAGCTCAGCACCATCTGGTATGACTGGTAAACTATTCTGGCACATTGTAAAGCCCATGTTTTTACAGTGGGAACTGCAGGAGAGATGAGGCAGGATCTGGAAAGACTTTTCTTGGGGGAATAATCATAAGTTATGGGTCTGCTGTTTCCAGATAGGTGATTAGGGAGATAGAAGAAAAAGTGTTATTTTATAATCTATTGTGCTTTCTAAAGCTACATCCAGGGTGCTCAGAGAGCTGGATTTGATTTGTTTTTTGTTGTTGTAGACATTTAAATATTAAATGTCTTTAATAATTTCTGGTTTGACTACATATTTTATTTAGAGCCACTACTTCATCAGTATAACCTGGTTTAATACAAGAGCAGCCTTACATACATCATGTAACTTACCATCAGAGTCAGGCAGTGCTTGCTCAGGAGCCAGAGACATGAGTGAGACATCCTCCGCCTGTTCCGCTAAGTTGTCACCTTGCAGTCTAAACAATAAAACATTAAATAAAAATATAATATAATATTGTTCCACAAATAGGAAACTTAGGTGTTTTATATATGACCATATGGCTGCTTGTACATGTGATGAAACTGCCATTTTTAGAAGTCTAATTGTGTCACATGTTACATGAGCAGTAGAGTGTTGTGATTTAATTTTGCACTTTGTACACATGCGGTGATGTATTGCAAAGCAAATGACTGTTATGTAGCAAACTAAAACACATCCCAATATATTTTAGTTTGCTACCTAACAAATTGGAGTGTTGCATCCATCCCTGAGCCCTTTTGGGCTTCCAGTGCCCGATGCACTGTCTCTGCCACCTCCTCCAGGTACCAGCACACTCAGCTGCCTCCTTCTACCTTCCTGCACTGTCCTCAGGGGCAAGCCATCCTGTTTCTGGGTGGTCCCAGATGGTAGAGACAGTGCATAGGGTGCTGGAAGCCCTGGGGGGGAAGGCAGTGGGGGGCCCAGTTCTACCCTCTGCAGTGGTTTTACCCCCTGGGGATCCCTGGGTGGGCTATTAGCAGGAAAAGTGCTGCCCTAGTTCGGACCTGGCACTGGCCCACTAGCAGCCCATCTGGGAGGTCTGGGGGGCGCCACTGCCATGGAAGGAAGGAGCAGCGCCCCCTGCAGCTCAGAACCTGCTGGCAGCCCACCCCCCGGCCGTGGGATGGTTCCGCCAAAAAAACCCCCCTAAATTGAAATATTGGGTTTTTAATCATCACAATCACCCCCCCATGGT
>NW_017728886.1:211812547-211814557 GCF_001723895.1 Crocodylus porosus | reverse complement strand
TCGTACTCAACGGCACCAGAGCCCTGGTGCTGAAACATGAGGCCTGGCCAGCAGTGTGTTTCAGCACCAGGGCAAGGGCCAACTATAGAGATACTCTGGCAGCCAGAGCATCTCCATGGGGGACCCAGCTTCCAGTTGCCTCAGGGCATGGTCAGGGATCGTGCTCAGTGCCACTTTTTTAAACATCAATTTTTTTTAGACCCCTGGATATCCAGGAGTCTAATTTTCTCCCTGCACTGCAAGGTCCTTTTGTTCCCACACATACCTGTTGCCCCACCTCAAAGGGGTTTGAGATGGGGCAAGAGGCATGTGTGTGCTTGTGTGGATGTGCCCAGAAGGACTTTGAGGAGGCTGCCTCCCAAAATACTACCAAAATTTATCAGGCAGCAAGAACAAAGCATTTAGAGGTACCATTAGAGAGCTATTTAATGGCTACAATTAACTTCCAGAACAACAGAAGCTTCATGAGTGTCCTGTGCTTCCCTTCTGCTCCAGACGGCTTACATTATACTAATTTTGAAATGGTAACATTGTCTGATTGCTGAAACCGTGATTTATGAATCCTTCCCATCTGACTGACTTAATGCAATGGCACTCTGCTTATTTAGCATGCTCACATGACCTGTTGTTAACTTTGTTTTGAGGAAAGGCTCCTCCAAAGCTAATAGCCATCCAAGAACAAATTCAGAGGTACTCCACAGTAACACTTCTGTAACAATGCTCAGCCAGAAAGAAGTTTACTATCTTCAACAATAAACATGGAAACAATTAATCCCTCAACAAATATGACAGATCTCTTTGCATTCAAAACTGACTCCTCTCCATACACAGGCATGAACTTAGGATCCTGAGGACACACGCTCACTCTGCAACCATACCCATTTTGTAGACCAGTGGTTCTCAACTTTTGACTCAAGGACCCTTTCCATAACTTTTCTGAATTCAACAGCAACCCAATCTAGTGGTGGGGGAGGACTGAAATTTTATTTCCTTGCGCAGGGGCCACTATGGTTGTGTTTTGCATGGAAGCCTTCATGTTTGCTTTCTCTGTCCCTGAAACATACTTGTTCAGATCTGGCAGTCAAAAAGTTTCCTCTAATTCCTAAAGCACAAAAGCATGTTCTGCTGTGACCTCTAAGTGCAAGTTCTGGAAACCTAGCTCCAATATCTTGGCACCACCAGTTTTTCTAAGCGTGGTCTGTCTCTCTGGGATACTGACTGAATTGCCAAGTAAAGTTATAAAGTCCTTGATTTTCCTATAGCTGTTGTCAGATAAGGGGCATTATACCTAACATACTTCCTGTCAGGAAGCAGCTATTTAAGACACACTCAAGGTTAGACTTATACACAAATTCATAATTTCAATGTCAATACATAACCTGTGCAAAGATTTCCCAAACAGTCATAAACACAAAGAGAATGCTGGCTCATCAAGAAAAAGAAAAAGAAAAGGAGACTAACTGTAGTTGGAGATAGTCCCCAGATCTTATCTGAGGAGACTGACTGTAGTTGCTCTCTCCAGTCCTTACCTGAGAGGGCAAGCATGGCCCAAGTCACCAGAGCCTTCATATATCAATGACTAGAGCCACCTTCCTCTCAAGCACCTTCCACCAGCCCTGGGAGCATGGTAGAAGCAGGAGGGATGAGCAGAGCTGAAAAACATGGCCCCATGTCCCTCACCTACCCATGGCAGAGTGTGTTGTTCAGTTTGCAATGACTGCCAACTCAGGGACTGCTGGAAGACAGGTGGCAGCACCATGAGTGGGAGTCTCTGGAAGAGCAGCTATTTCCACTTTGTCCATGGGACACTGGGACACGAATGGGGCACCAGATGGGGGGGGAATTATTTGGAATTGAAAAAGTATCAAATCTTGAAAATCTTTATGGGATAGGAAACTCATATCCCACACATAGATTTCATAGATTTCATAGACATTAGGGCTGGAAGGGACCTCAGGAGATCATCGAGTCCAGCCCCCTGCCCAAAGGGCAGGAAGTCAGCTGGGGTCA
>NW_017728886.1:211802893-211812536 GCF_001723895.1 Crocodylus porosus | reverse complement strand
GTCAGTTCCCGGGCGAACTCCTGGTCAAGCTCGGGACTTTGAGTGGGAGGTCTGTAGTAGACATGTGATTATCCCTGTGTGGCTTTAGCATAAGAGACCTATGTTCTGGCTGTTATTCTTTTCTTTAATTAGAAAAAACAAAAAAAACCCCTTGGCTTATTGATCCTCCTTGCATAGGGTCTGGGTGCTGCAGCACCCTTAAGATCTCACAGTAGCCTGCGATGGCATGGAACCTGAGCTGAGCATCATTGGTGTAGATATACAAGCAATTTACCACACGGGAAAACACAGAAAAGTTTTGTGGCATGTAAGCTGCTCTATGGTAATTGACCATGTGCAGACAATTACCCTGAAGTATGCAGAAACGATACCAGTTTACTGCGGTTTAGTTTCTACTTACTGGGGGAGACAGCTTGTATGTGGATAATTACTGTAGGCCACCTGACCTTTAAATAAAACCCCATCTTTCTCCCCGCACTAAATTATCTATATGTCTAGAAAACTAGTTGGTTTCTTAGCTTAATTAACAAAAAGTATAACAGCCAGAACATGATTCTTTTTTTATGCTGAAGCCACACAAGGATAATCACTAGAAATGTGTGGGAATACAAGTTTCCCATCTCATGAAGGTTTTCAAGATTTTGACATCTTTCCAGTTCCAAAACATTTATGTGCAGCAAAACATTTATAAAAAAACAACAGCATTAAAAACATTGTTTGACAACTTCAAAACTTTTCCATTTCCGCATTTCATTTTTTTAATTATGAATTTTTATTTTGAAATGATCCCCTCCAAAGGATATATCTAGAAAATGTTAAAATGTACATATATTTAAAGATTTGATTATAATTTTTCCCAGAAAAGCTTTGCCTTCCATTAATTTACATTTTCTGGGAGGAGGGGAATCAATGAAAAACTCCAGGCCATCTCTAGTAACATACATAGTTTTATAATTATAGTAAATCTCATTCATTGAGCAACTGAAGCAGCAGGACAAGAACTAGCATATGAAAACAGTGGATAGTCTGGTTGGAGTCCAGTTCAGTTTATGGTTATTGTCATCCACCAATAGTTCTTTTCTTCCTGCTCCAATAAATACAGGTGTCTTTTACCTCCCTATGCAAAGGACTGATCTTGTAGATGAAAAGGATCATACACAAGTGGCCTCTGCTGCCTTTCAGGATATATCTCCTTTAAAAGAGTACATAAATCTGCCGTTTAATGGGACTGGACTGAATAAAGGGTCATACAGAAAAACTATGTGTATGATCTCCCCATGTTATGGGCAAATAAAGCATAATCTGGATTTCATTTCATATTCAAGGACGCATTTATTTAAAGTATTTCCATGTTGCTTTGCATTAGACTAGATTTTCCTTTTGTAAAATGAAATCCACAATAGATTTCCCAAATGCTTCTTACAAGGTCAAATTATATAACCTCTACAAATCCTCAGTTATTAAGCATAAAACAAATTCTCTCATTGCATGACTTTTCCACTAAAGAAGGCAATTATTTAATTGCTGTACAAAAACAATTGCGACTCTTAATAATCAAATATTTTTTCTTTGCTGACTGCAATCTTCAGAATCATCAAATCCCAAATGTTCTCTTGTTTCATTTTCTATTACACAAATATTTATAATTTTGAGGTGTTTCAGGAAACACAAACATAAATGTTATCCTCATACAATGTGTTTTAAATTTTATACTAAAGTCTCCAAATACCATACATCAAATCAGAAATGAACTCTGTCTCCACTCACCCAAGAGGAGCTTCTACCTAATTTGTTCTATTTTCAGTATCTCTAAGTGTTGTCACTTTAAAATCTAGGTATTCTACATAAAATAAGTAACATCAATTTTAGGAAGTTTCATATTTTGTTCTCTTTCCTTATTTTATGCAGTTTTCTTGTATTCATTCTTCCTGAACGCTTCCTAAGGAAAGCAGTATTGCAACATGCTTCAGCCACCATGTATGTCGGAAGATGTGCACCATGGGAGAACTATTAACTATTTAGTTTTTGATCCTGCAAAAGATCAGATCTGAATTCATGCATGAGGTTTTATTGACCAGGATTCATCACAGGACTAAGGGTAAGTTCTAGTTAGAGCAGGAGTGGGCAAAATGTGACCTGGGGGCCAGATGCGGCCTACCAGGCCTTTCTATCCAGCCTGCGGGGCCCCTAAATATTTTAGAAAATTAAAATCTTCTGCCCCTGGCTGGCTGTCATTTGGCTCTCGATGGCTTGCCAAAACTCAGTAAGTGGCCCTCTGCCCAAAATAATTGCCTGTCTCTGAGTTAGAGGCATGTGAAACATGCAAATCCATTTGATAGTATTTATACTTATGGTATGGATGCAAGATGATGATGCAAAGTTGAAGGTAATAAAGTATGAGACCTCTTGTCTGTTAACCACCCCAAAAGATTAGACACCTCAAACCAATGACTAGCATTGAAATCTTTGGCCATGATTCTTAAGCTGCTTAGGTATCCTGCAACTTTCCAATCAGATAACTAGATCTTCATAAAATAGTTATTTGTGCTCTAGCATTACTGGATATTTTCTCTAATATTTGCAATCCAGTAATTTTTCTACATAAATATTTTTCTGCAATGATCTTTCATACCTGGGGCCATTCATTGATACAGTTAAGAGTAACTAGCTGCATTTTGGTTCTCCAGCAATCACAGATACAAATAAACACAAATACTTTTACTGTATTTTGGCTAACAATGCCATTCCCTTTGGCCCTGTTCTCCTTATTTTAAAGCATATGAAAATAAATTTTCTCATGTATTTTACTCAGCCCCTGCCCACAAACAAAGGACACTATTTCCCAGTTGCTTCTCTTGAGATTTGCAGCAGAAATAGTGTTGTGTGGATTAGTTTGGGGACAGCAGGGTATGGAACAAGTGATTTTATGATATTACTCCTGGGTCAGCCTAGAAATCTCTGTTCAGAAATTCCACAGGACGTTATTTCTGCTGCAAGGAGCACTGACTCATGTGGAGCCACTACCTGGTCTCAATTAAATAGTTGACAAAGGTGTAATCTAGGGTTGGGCCCAAATAATTTATTTTCAAATTGTAGAAAAATTCTGAACTACAGCGTATACAGCAATTTGTCTACTCTGACTCTTGTACATTTGTAAACAAAAATCATTACTTGTCAGACTTTTCAGCTACGGTCTGATGTTACAGCACTTAAACTAACAAGACTCCCATTGTCTGTATGTGATTAAAGATTAATCCTGGCATAATTTTAATGGATCCAGTAGTATAGACAGCATATACGTAAAAGAATGTAATAATGCCCCCGGGTTAGAAAATGAGATATTATAATAATGCTACTGAAAAAGAGAGTAAAATATGTTGGTTACATTCATTTTTTTGAAACACTTGTATCAAAATCTTACACATCCTCATCAGAGTTAAGACACCGCAATTACGAAAAATAAATCCAAGGTTTTAAATTAGAACAGTTTTTTCATTCACTCGTATGAAAAGCTTCTTTTCCCACATCTGAAAATCCACAAGCGCAGTGTTATCAAAGAATGAAACTATGAAAGAAATGGCAGTGATTAATGACAACACTGAGATAACAAATACATAGTTTCCTATTATGGTCAAATTAGGAAAACATTTTGTTTTGAATTTTTGTCTCCTGAGAGGGTGATACTTTCTACAAATGCTTCTGACACTTAAGCTTAAAATTTATAGCAGTTTAAAATATATATGACAATATTGCTTAAATAAAGGTAGCCTCTTACCCACAGTACTATTTTCTTGGCACTGACCGTAAAACTACAAACTGTGATTTACTCATCTAAAAATTTTTTAAAAAGTCTATTTTCCCTTAGCAAGAAATATTCACTACAAAAATAAAAAATTATGCATGACAAGACTGCTTCAGTAATCCTATGAACTACTATGCAAAAATGCATAGATAACCATTATTCAGCATAGCACGTACATCATTAGGACTACTCACATGAAATCTTCATATTTTCCCAGGCAGGAAGCAACTGTGACCACCTGAAACCTTGCTCCTTGCCTTTGTTTCAAGGTAATTTTCATCATCAAAGATCCTCACAGGAGATGAGAGGCTTCATACCAGCTATGAACTGATTGCCCAGAGGAGTTTTCCATCTCTTGATTCCACTGTGAAATTCTGTGTAATATGAACTTTCATTTCTAGCCAGGAGAACTTTTACAATCTTTTCTCTAATGCCTGATGAAGGGTGCTTGTGCCTGAAAGCTTGCAATTAAAGATTTTTTTTTTTTTGCAAAAATCTTGTTGGCCTAATTAAAGATATGTCTGCTATAAGTCCTGATTAGCTGAAGTACAGAAATTTAAGATCACTTTCTTCCTGAAAATGCAGACTGCAAGAGGAGTATTCTTATTATCAAAATAGGGGATGGTTCAATATTAAATCTAGGATCTGCCCATGTAAAACAGCTTGAGGTCCAATAACTGCACAAATATTTACTGCTAAATGAAAATGAAAACCAAGTTACTCCTTGTTTTATGTTGCAAATCCACCCACTCATGAGACTGCGGGGAGTTTTCAGCACAAAATCAGTTTAGTTTTGACTAATATGATACAAAATTATTTTTTGAATGTGAAAACTCCATGGCAATTCCTAACTGGCTGGAGACATCCCAGCATGCATTGTTCTATGAGATAAGAGTCACCAAAAGTCTCAAAACATGTCTTGTAGGGGGCATTTATACACATACTATTTTCCAGCAAAGTGTTGGAGATCCACCACTTCGGAGCAAACTCAATTAATAAAGCCTGCTTGGCATATGAGCTAAGGTGAACTGCACTGTGCCGCGTGTAAGCAGCAAAATGCATGTCAGCATGCACAAAACGATGGCAGCACACTTTCGAACTAAAGCACCTTTAAGCTGTTTTATTTCAAAAGCACACTGCTGCTTTCTCAGCACTGACGTGCATTTCACTGCTTTATACAACTGCATGTGTTGCAGCGCCAGGCACTTTTCAAAGCGCCCTGCACTGCAATGCATACATTTGTAAAAATGCCCATAGACTACAGTACCTACATTCATAGGTACTTTGTATTCATAAGCAGACCCGCTAATAGCAAGTCAGAGCTCTACAGACAAGAAACAGTATGTGATGTCTTCAGCTGGTGGTATGAGTATCTCCCCGTTCCCTGGATCAGGCACCCCAACTCGCCTGCCATAAGTTGATGTAAAAGTAACTGAAGGAGGGGTCCAGTGGTGCTCCCACACTGTCCTGGAGACAGTAATACTCTTTGGCTCGGTGCAGCTGGTCCTGGAACTCTGCCTCCCCTACACCCCAGTCCACTTGCCAACTGTGCGGGCTGTCGTGCTGCTGTTCCCAATTACCGGCTCTGGCCCCTTATGGCCTCCCATAAGGCATCGTCCCCATCGGCCTCAGAGGGAAGTGCAGGCAATCCAGAGCTCACAAGGCGATGACAGGGCCAAAAACCCTTCTCGGAGAGCTCTGTGTGGAAAGCCCATTCTGTCTCCCCTATGCTGCTCCCACTCACCTCTGGCAGGTCAGCATTTCTCTGACTAGTGTCCCTGGTGGTGTTCTAATCTCATGTTCTATTCCTCTAGCCTGGCCAGGAGTCTCCTGGAACACATCTTGAAATGCCTTCACCAACTCAGCCAACTCTCATTGTTGCCCTGTGGTCATTTCTTCCCTGAATTGGACTTGTGTCTTTGGTATCTTGCCAGTTCTCAGCTCCAGATAAGAGGGTTCCAGCTCCCCGTACTCTTCATTATGTGATGCCATCCGGTCTTATGGCATCTTCCACTCTTTGAGTTGATGTGGTAAATTTGGCACTCCCATCAGTGTCCAGGCTTAAAGACTTTGTAGTCTATAGGCCCTATCTCTCTGACCACCTTGAACAGCCCTTGCTACATCGTGAGTTGTTTTCTCATGGATGTGGGGAGAAGAACCAGTACCATATCCCCTGGCTGGAATGCTCTCACCCTTGATCTGTGACCATATTGGGCCTTCTGCTGCAATTGTGACTCTTACAGATTCTGATTAGTGATCTGTTGTGCTCGATACAGCCATTGCTGTAGCTCCCAGTGGTAACCCTCTGCTGTGACCCTAGGTCCCACCAGCCTCTCCGACTCTCCCCTGATCACATGCAGCAGCCTCCTTGGGTTGTGCCCATGCACTAGTTGGAAGGGTGAGAATTGAGTCAATTGGGGTTGAGGGAGTTGGGGCTTAAGGGAAGAGTGGAAAGGAGCAAACCTGGCACATGTGTGTCTCCAAACACATGTGCCCCCCTAACCTTACCAGTGGCAGAAGCAGCAGAGGCAGTGGCGGGGGCAGCAGCAGCTGATCCCCCAAAGGTAAGCGGGGCAGAGGAGCTGGCGCAGCTGAGGAAGATCTGGAGGGGGAGCCCTCCAGATCACTTCTGACTGAGCCGGCAGTAAGCCACACTCTCGAGCTGCACGCATGAACAGAGTGTGCAAACAGGCACCCTCTGTGTGGGTGCACCAGCATTTGCTCAGGCAGGCAAGCAGAAGCGAGGAGGAAGTCTTTGGCAAGGGAGAGAAAAAGGCACCACACACTACAGTAATGGCAAGGATGCAGAGTGCTGCTAGGGACCCTACCTGGGGGGTGCCCCCTGCCCGGGAGGCTCCTCTGAGGCCTCCACCCAGCCAGGGCCCATGAGAGTGTTGGCAACACCCTGCCCCTGCTTGTGGGTGTTATCCTGTGAGGCCAGGGAGGGTAGGGAGTGGGGGTGGTTTCCTCACCTGTCCCACTTGTGCCCTTCTTTGGGCCTTGGAGGGGCAGGTGAGGGAGCTCCAGGCAGAGGTTAGCAGGCTGAGTGGGATCATGGATGCAGAGGATGAAATTGTATTTCCATTCTCTGCAGGGCCAAACACCAAATGGAGAAGCACCCCAGGAGGTCCCTCCACAGCAGAATGGCAGAAGTTTTCCTCCAGAGACAGGGTTGCTCGCAGCGGCACAGTATCAGGTCCCCAACTGCAGCTGAGTAGCAAACCACTCCCTTTTGTTGTCCCGGCTTCTTCTCCTACTCATGTATGGGGTTTACGGTCAAGGAACATAACCCCCAACCCTGTCCATGCTCAATTTCTGCAACTGAGAATGCCTCCACTAGATGGAGTGCCTCCTCACAACTTCGAGGCTGATGCAACCTCACCCATGTCTGTGTCTCATCCTCCAAGTCCCATAAAAATTGTTCTAGTAGGACTTGGTCTATTATGCCCTCCTGATCAAATCATTTCAAAGGGAGCCATTTGTTCAAGGGTTCCCTCAGATGTTGCAGGAGCCTATGAGGCCTCTTTGCTTCCAATGCCTCTCATGCCTGGAAGGCTTGCCTTTAGCTCTTTGGTGAGATTTTGAGCCAGTATAGGATGACAGCCTTTACAGTTTCATAATTGTGGGCCTCCTCTCTTGACAATGCCTGATTTGTCGCTTGGGCCTTATAGACCACTTCGACCCCTAGTTGGTGGGCCCATTGTGAGTGATTGAGCCCAGTTTTCATGGCTGTCCACCCAAATGCCTCTATATTGGCTTCTGGGTCATCATCCCTAGCCATCCAGGGCATCTTACACAGGGATGCATTCCGTTGCATCCACTCTTGCTGTTGTGTCACTTGCCTTTGCTTTGTCTCAAGCACTTGCCCTATAGCTTTAATGGCCTGGCTTAGGAACTCTGTGTGGTCCATGGCTGCCGACTGCATGGCTGGGATTGGGATCACCGATCCTCTATCGGTTTCCTGGACAATACACCACTGTGATGTCCTCAGTTGGTAGTGTGAGTATCTCCCTGCTCCCTGGGCCAGGCACCCTGACTCTGCTGCCATGACTTAATGGAAATGTAATTAAAGGAGGGGTTCAGTGGTGTTCCTGTGCTGTCCCGGAGACAGTAATACTCACTGGATCTGTGTGGCTGGTCCTGGGGCTCCACCTCCCCTACACCTCAGTCCATTCGGCAACCGTGTGAGCTGTCATGCCACCATTCCCAATTACTGGCTCCGGCTCCTTATGGCCTCCCTTGAGGCGTCACTTGCTTCAGCCTCTGTTGGAAGTGCAGGCTTGTGGTTTCAGCCTGGCACTCATCCCCAATTCTTGAACCTGGTCCATCCCTTTGCCAAGCCTGGAACTGCCATGCCCTCCATGCGTTTGAGGACAGCTGCAACAATCCAGAGCTCACAAGGCAGTGACAAAGCCCAAAAACCCTTCTCATGTAGCTCTGCATGGGAAGTCTGTTCTGTCTTCCCTACACTGCTCCTGACAACCTCTGGCAGCTCAACATCATGGGGAACCTGTGCTGGCCGGGATACACTCTGGTGAGCTTAGCATATCACCCCATTTGTTCCCAGCTTCCATCAGGATTTTTAAATCTTTCACAGCAGCAGTCACAGCTGATGTCATCAGCTGGTTGCTGCCTAGTTTGACTGACAGACATTTGAAAAGCCAGGGCAGCACTGGCTCACATGGCCCTGACCCCCTCCCAGGTAAGTTCTCCATGGCACCAGGGTCCCCGGGTCTGCCTTCAGCAGTGTTGGGGTCTGTTTCCAATGCCTCCAACCCCTGTGAGCAGCCCCATATTAACTCTTAATATGCTATTGCTTAAAGCATTTTCTGATTTTAACACAGTTTAACATTTCACAAAGTTAGTATGGTCTAATTGTAATGTGTAACTTCACCCTTGTAACATAGTTCACTAGGAGATAATGCTTTTTTGTGTTAGTTGAAGAAAAACTACCTTAAAATATAAGCACTGGGCTGATCTGGCATCTCAGTAGGATAACTAGATGGTTTTAAGATTTTGCTTCACTTAAGAATTACAGTTTAATCCCTCATATATCTAGTCAGGTCAGGAATTGCAACCACAGTAATTAGCATCAAGTTTCCAGATGCTGGCATTATAGGCAAGCACACTGTTTTTACAGTATACTCTTCAGATAACTAAAGTATGCCTTAAGGGGTATGGAAATGGGAAAAAGGGAGGCAGGAACGTAGACTAATCTTATATTATCATGACAAGAAATAGGTATTTCATAAGGTACTTGAACATTGTCAAGACTTTGCTGTAGAAAGGCCTGGAGAATAAAAGTGCTTTGAGAGAGATAAATGTAAAGGTAAATGTTAAAACATTAGTTATATTAGATAATTTTAATGAATGCACTACAACTTCATAGGCAGAGTTTGTATGCCAACCATAATCTAGCACAACAATTTTGGATTTTTCCATTTGCTATTGTTGGTACTAGAAAATTATGTGATAAAGTTAACATTAACCAACCTTCTCTGAATGTTCCTCGTTTTTTGAACTTGCCAGTTTTGATGGAAAAATAGATCACTACCACCTGTCAAATCCAGGTGAACACATTGTTCTTCTTCATTTTATCATCTCAAAAATATTAGCACTTTTTACATTCTTTTGAAGTAACAAAGTGATAGTAAGTGACAGTGCTGTTTTCAAATATCTCCAATATCTCTCAATATCTAATGCTTGTGAATCATTTAGATGGCTCCTTGACATTATGGTAGCTGATGCTTTCTAAATATATTAATTGTTAGAGTAAAAGGATACTCTAGATACCACAGAGAGGGAAGAATGCATGAGAGTGTGAAGGGGTCAAGGACGTGC
>NW_017728886.1:211800317-211802373 GCF_001723895.1 Crocodylus porosus | reverse complement strand
GGGGAAACGTACCACGCCTGGGGCCTTAGGCGGACTTAGGGATGGAAAGTCCGCAGGGCTGAGGGCAGGAGATCCCAGCCCGGAATCAAGAGAAGGCAACTGAGGAGTGAGGTAAACTCCGGCCCAGGGCCATTAGGCCCAGAAGTTGCGTTGGACTTGTATTTTGTCCCTTTTTACCTTTACGGACATTAAAGGGGCTAACGCCCTGTAGGGTGGTCCGCCCAGAGAGGCGGCCTTTCCCGGAGGACTGGGCGAGGGTGTAGGGGAGGAGGAGCCCTCAGGACCCCCTGGAGCCACTGAAGTTGAGGTGCCATTTACGGACTGCACACGCTACAAAAGGGTGAACCCCCAATTTTCCATCAAGTCGTGGCAGACGAGATTGGTGGAGATGCAGTGCAGGTGGCTGACGCTTCTCTTCTCCAGGGGCTCCCGGTGAGGCAGGCAGCCGACGAAAGGTAGCCCCCTCACAGAGAGTTATAAAAAAAGACCATCCTAAATCAAATAAAAAAACTGCATGGAAATAGATACACACACACACACAGATGCACATGCACACACATAAATGACTGATGGTGGAAAGATTAACAGTACCGTATCAATTACACAGATGTCCAATGTTCATAGAAAACACAGAAAAGGTAGGAAAATCAAACTGATTTTAGATTTTGTGCATCATTAATTTTTGCATACTTCTTGGCTTTTGTGAAAAGATTTGGGCTTGAACAAAACTGGTATTCTACTGCTAACATCTAGCCATAGACCAGGCTCAGGATGGAGCCAATGGTTGTGACTCTGTGGTTTGCATGAAGAGTGCAAATAACCAGAGTGAAACTAGTATCTGTGGTGGAAAATGCAATGTAAGCATACTGCTCAAATGAAAACTTCACCAGCAAAGAGTACCCTCCGTGTGTTTGCATATATTCAAATAGAACAAAAACCTTGCATAAAAGCTTTGCTGAATAGATTGAAAAATGATCTAATTAATGCTGCTCATTTACAGACACAGTCCAAGCTTTGATCAGTCTGAGCCCAAGTTGAGGGAATTCAGTGGGAATCCTCCTCTTGTTCAGATATATTTTGGAACACTCTCTTAGTGTACTCTTTTGGTTTGAGATGGCCATTTCCAATAGCTCTTGAACTTCATGAGAAGGTGGCTGGCCCTAACAATTTGGGGGTGAAAAGAGAGAATTTCATTTTAGGAAATACAGGTAAAACTTAGAAATACTATTATGTAGGAACTGTCAGTAAGGTAACTAGGGCAGGATGAGGGAAGCACCTGCACCAGGTGCCAATTACAAGGGCATGCCAGGATCCCCTCCCACCAAGAGTCTTTGCCATAGCAATGGCAGCCTTGCACTGCCCCTGCCTGGCCACAGGAGTCAAGTATGGCAGTG
The DNA here is from genome assembly GCF_001723895.1 of Crocodylus porosus. Taxonomy (NCBI): domain Eukaryota; kingdom Metazoa; phylum Chordata; order Crocodylia; family Crocodylidae; genus Crocodylus; species Crocodylus porosus. Next base: position 211,800,979 of record NW_017728886.1, on the reverse strand, counting down.
CTGTACCAATCATATATTTGGGGTGTGAGGAGGTGAGTAAAATGGTGCTCCCCTGCCTTGGAGGGATTGAATATGTCACCAGCTAACAGGGAGCCCATCCATAGGGCTGCTGCCACCAGAGTGGAGCTGACAGTGCTACAGCAGGAAGTTTCACCTCCCTTCCCCCTCATTCACATCCATCTGTCTGTCCATTTCCCCTCCCCCCTACATCTACAGTGGTTGGCATACCCGACTACCCTCCACCCTGACCTGGGCACTCAATTAGCTCACTACACCTCGAGAGAGGTTAACATTTTGCATGCGTTTTTGTTCTGAATGTGGGGAAAAACTAGAAGTGTATTCTTTCATAATGGGAAACTGAAAAGTTTTGTTAAGTTTTATTGAAATGTTTCTGCGGGATTGTTACAAAACAAAATAGAATTGTGGGCTGCCCCACATGTAATGGTCTGAAGAATGAGTCCTACACCGTGAAACAAGAAGCCTAAAACATCTAGTGACCCTCATCTGCCCGACTCCTTCTTCTACAGCAAGGAGCATCAACGCTGAGAGTATGAACCAAGTTATCTGCCCTGTCTGTGTGTCAGCAACTTTTTGACAAATCTAGATCATTTATACAAATAATTTTGGTTTCAATGAATCATCATTTTCCAATGAAATAGCAT
>NW_017728886.1:211792878-211800152 GCF_001723895.1 Crocodylus porosus | reverse complement strand
GTTAAAAAAAAATAGTGTGCAGCTTTTTTTTCAGCCTAGTAATCTATGTTCCTTAAGAGTGCAATTTTACTTTATAAAATTGATTTCAGTTTCAAATAATATAATACAAATTTTGTAGTCTTCAAAAATATTTTAAAATTAATAACTAAAAGGAAAACATTAAAAATATATTCTATAATGATATTTCAGAAAGCATCCAGAGCAGGTCATTTAGATTTTCTCTTGTGTCTGTTTCCTTTCTGGATTGTAAAGCATTCTCTGACATCATTGCAGTGTTGAATTAGAAATTCCCTAAGACACACATACTCTTATCCCTCAAGGGAACTTATGGGGCAGAACAAAAGTCTCAGAAGCTCACCGTTTCTGTTTTTAGGTTAAACAAAAATGGTCAGAACACATTGTTTTCTTAAACCTTTCCCTAGCAACCTCACTATGACACCACTCACTCTGCTCCAGGCTTAGTGATCATCCCTTGTATCGATTTGCCTATAATATACCAAGCTGATTTTATTCTTTGTTTTAAAACATACTGATCCAAAGTTGGACCTAATTTACCTTGTTCTTTTCCCACAAACTGCTATCAGCTGCAGTGGTGTAAATCCAAAGCAAGATAGAAATCACCCATTTAAACTACAGCAAATTTTGGTCTACTGTCTATTCTACTACTGTATTCTACATACAAAGCTATGCCAGGAGATACCTTAATGAATTTACTAGAAAAAGTCCTTTGTCTGTGTAGTTTATTTTATTTATAAATTGTATATGAGAACTTGCATACTTGTTTGCCGATACAGCTATATTGGAAAATACTTCGTACTGCAGACAAGTTCAGTAGATAGTATTAGATAGCCAAGATATAAAAGAAAAATATCTTAGTACTATAAAAGCAAAAATTAATATGCAGAACTGTCAAGTCAGTGAGCAATGGGACCTCTTGACATTTCATGAGATTAAACTATCCCTGCAAAATTCCTCCTTGTTGCAATAAAAATCAATGCTATATTTTCTATTTTCATGATATGCCATAATTAGGGAAAGAGCTACCCCCTACAGACATAAGATACTAAACTCATAAAGACATACAGATTAAACTAATATAATATGCCATTAAGAATAAAAATACAAATTCCTCCAGTGTTAAGCTGTAAGACTAGATAAAGAGAGCTGTAAAACTATTTAAGCATTCTAATGGTCATGAAGAGCACTTACATTCTCTGAGCTAAATTCTAACCTTATATATGCAGGTATAAATCTAGGTCCATTAGTGCTAATAGATTCTAAATCTCACTCTCCTTCCTTTGTACCTTATTTAAAGGGATGGCTGTTTCTTGGTGTTAGACACTTAAGCAATGCAACTGATTCAGAAATTCATTGAAATTAACTAGTTAAACAATGACTTTTTGCAGTCTGTTCACTTTTCAAAAATTAAATATATTCATTTTTAGTCATTCTTGAAAGATTTGAATAGAAAATATATTATTATTATTATTATAGGCCATAACATTTTAAGTTGGTGAAGTTAGAATGTTCACTTGCTGAGCAAGAGTTATACACCAATATGGTTTGAAAAATAACCTTTTCAGCGTGGTGTTTGCCTTTTCAAAATGTATGAATGTGCTGCTTTGTGCATTTCAATAAGTACGTTCTACAGCTATTTCTAAGTAGAACCAAAAGTGGAAATACATTTCCCAGAGTAAGGAATCCATAAAGAGACTGAATTATCTAATCCTTTACAAGATGGGGAATTAAGCCATTCTTAAGGCAATCTTTTATCTGCTGCTGGCTTCAAACCATTATCTCACAGGAGAAAAATTACAATCTTTGTCAGTCTTTTCAGACCTAACTCTCTTTCTTCCTCTGTGAGCCTTTTTTTTTTTTTTTTTTTTGGAACTTGTGAAAGGGTTGTGGGTTTTTTTTTTTAAAGCTGCACTAAACTGTTATCCAGAGTTTCAAACTCTGGCAAACAAGCCTCTCCAAGCTTGTGAGCTCCCTGTCATTCTCCCAGTACAGTTTGCATCCAGCAGACATGCTGCGGTTGCTGATATTCATCACAGTTCAGCACCAAACTGAAAGAGTCTACTGACACTACCATGAATTAGCTTGCAGGACACATTAGAAGGGGTCAGCTTTTTCTTTTTTTTTTTTCTTTTTTTTTTAATTATTAATTGTAAATTTACTATGAGGAGCTGGAAACAGGGGCTTTGTTTAAATTCTACAGGTGGCAGAAAGATAAGGAAAAGGCACAATCACTACTTTAAATTAAAACAAAGTCAATCTGGTAAGGGAACACAGAGTGATAATTCTTTTGCACAAGCAGGCAAAAATGAAGATAAGATTTTTTTTAGACATTTTTTAAAAAATATGCTGTACGTGTGCCAATATTGCAAAAAAAGCTAGCATTTTTTTAAAGCAGCAAGTAATTTAATTCTGTCCTTTTCTGGGCTTGTCAGAATGAATTTTAAAAATATTTTGAAATCTGCCAACTTCTTTCTTCCAGTATTATTTTTCCACACAAAACTTAGTTAGAAAAAAAGACATTTTAGTCACAACTGAATGTTAATTCTAAGAGATGAGGTAATGAGACAATATTAACTCACTATACTGTATGTTTTAATTTTCCTTAAGAACAACCAAAACTAGATACTAATCTGCAGTCATCAAATTCCAACAGAGTAACACCAAGAGTGAATATACTGCATTAAGTTTACATGTTTAAAAAATTAATCACTTAATGATATCTATACAGATGCACAAGGACTGGAAAAGGGCCAATGTGGTAACTGTTTTCAAGGAGAGGAACGAGGATCTGGGTAACTATAGACCAGATAGTGTCACCTCTATTCTTGGGAAAAACCTTGAAAAACTTATCAAGGATCACATCTGTAGGAGTCCAGTAGGTATTATAATGCTGAATGGCAACCAGCACAAGTTCATAGCATGTAGATCTTGCCTGGATAACCTTGTTTCTTTCTATGACCAGGTCACTAAAAGCTTAGATGCAGGAGTTGAGGTAGATGTCATGTACTTGGACTTTAAGAAGGCCTTCGATATGGTATCCCATCCTATTCTTATAAAGAAATTGAATGACTGTGCCATAAACACTTACACAGTCATGTGGGTGGCAAATTGGCTTAAGGGGGTCTCCCAAGGCTCGGTCCTTGGGCTGGTGCTGTTCAATATCTTCATCAGCAACCTGGATGAGGGCATGGAAAGTAGGGCTGTGCAAAATTTCACCATCTGTTTCAACTCATTTTGATGCTGTTTCAACTCATTTGAGCTCCAAACAGTGTGAGAAAGAGAGAGAGACACAGGGCTCAAAAGCACAAGGGCTAAACAAAGCGCTTAGCTTATAGGAATCCATTGAGGGGACATGTAGGCAAGAATAAGACTGAAGCTCACCTAGCTAGATGGTGTTTTTGGCCCCACATGTATGAGGAAATTGAAGGATTCTGTTGTGTCTGTGAAGTATGTCAGAAGGTGAGCAGTTATAAGCCTCCCAAGGTGCCATTGCAGCTGATGCCTTTGGTTAGTGAGCCTTTTTCCAGGGTGGCCTTAGATGTAGTAGGCCCCTTACCTCGGAGCACAGCGGGGCACCAGTTTGTTTTAGTGTTAATAGATTATGCGACCAGGTTTCTGGAGGCTATCCTGTTGCAAGCCGTAACAGGGCCGAGAGTAGCAGAAGAACTGATGAAATGGGTGGCAAAGCTCGGTATCCCAAAGGAGATTATTACTGACCAGGGAACCAACTTTATGTCCCTAGTACTGAGTTTGAGGTGCAAAGTTTTACAGATCTGTCATTTAAGGACAGCGGTGTGCCACCCCCAAACAAACGGTCTGGTGGAACGCTTTAACAGTACACTTAAAGGGATGCTGCATTGATGTGCCCAGGTAGAGCCAAGGAAGTGGAACTTGTTGGTGGCACCCTTGCTGTTTGCAATAAGGGATGCCCCACAAGCATCACTGGGGTATTCACTGTTTGAGTTAACGTATGGACACTAACCTCAGAGTTTATTAGATATAGTGAGAGAACAGTGGGAGGCAGACCCGGAGACAGGACGTATGGCATCAGAGCAGGTGAGAGATTTAAAAGAGTGCCTCCAGTTGGTGAGGGAAGTGGCACAGGAGAATCTGAGGCAGGCACAGAATAAGCAAAAGGAGAGGTGTGATGTGCATGCTAAGGAGAGAGAGTTAAAAGCGGGGCAAAAGGTGCTAATGTTGTTACCCAGTTCAACAAGTAAGTTCCTGACATGTTGGCAAGGACCTTTTAAGGTACTAAGAAGAATGGGACCAGTAAATTATGAGATATCACGGCCAGGAGCCAAGAGAGAAAAACAGGTTTACCACACAAATCTACTTAGAGTGGCAAGAACCTGAGGGCCTATTGATTTCTCCTGAGTTGGAGGAGCTTGGGTGCTAGGTGGTGAGCAATCCTAGCAACCCAGGAGACCTTGACAGGGTCCCTGTTGGGAGGCAAGTTGAGGTAGGACAGCAGGAACAGCTACAAAGTTTAGTCAAAGAGTTTGAGGATGTCTTCACTGATAGTCTGGGGGAAGCTGTAGGGGTTGAGCATAAAATTATTACCAAAGAGAGTCATGAAGTGCGGGAGAAATGACGGAGGATCCTGTATCATAGATATCAACCTGTTAAAGAAGAACTAGAAAAGATGCTAGCCCAGGGGATTATCACACCATCACGTAGTCCATGGCGTAGTCCATTGGTAGCAGTTACAAAACTGAATGGAAGTTTGTGGGTATGAATAGATTTTCACAAACTAAATGCCATGACTCAATTTGATGCATTCTCCATGCCACAGGTGAGCTAATTAGTGGAGCGTATAGGACAGGCGAGATTTATATCAACGCTAGATTTATCCAAAGGCTACTGGCAGGTGCCCTAAAGAAAGGAAGACCAACCCAAGACCACCTTCGGTATACCCTGGGGTCTTTTTGAATTGAAAAGAATGCCATTTGGACTTAATGGGGTGGCAGCCACTTTTCAGAGGCTGATCGATTGGGTACTCACTCTGCATCAAGGTTACGATTCGGTGTATAGTGATGATATTGTAATTTACACAGAGTCATGGGAACAACACCTAAGGGCTTTAAGAACCATCTTACTTGAGCTCAGGCAAGTAGAACTGACAGCAAACCCAAAGAAGTGTGCATTGGGGAAGACGGAAACTAAATATATAGGACTTTTAGTGGGGCAAGGATGCGTGAGACCCCTCGCTGATAAGGTGCAAGTTACTACAGAATATCACGCTCCTACAATGAAGCAGGAAATGAGGGCATTCTTAGGGCTCACGAGTTATTATCGGAGGTTTATACCCAAATTTGCTGAGGTAGCAACACCTTTAGTCAAGGCTATTAAGGGCAGGAAGTCATATGACATTGAATGGAACGCAGATCGACGGAAAGCCTTGTGCCAAAATGTAATACTCCATACCCCTAATTTTGTGCTGCCCTTCACCCTGCAGACCAATGCTTTGGCATTCGCGCTGGGAGCAGTCTTGTCTCAGGATGTGGACACAGTGGAGCAGCCGGTGGCCTACGCCAGTTGAAAATTGAACAAGCACGAGAAAAGGTATTCCACCATGGAACATGAATGTCTCACTATCCATTGGGGGTGGACTATTTTCATTATTACTTGTTGGGCCGTGAATTTAAATTGACAACCAACCATGCCCCCTTGAGGTGGTTCAACACCGCAAAAACGGATAACGCTCACATAATGAGGTGGGCATTGGCTCTCCAACCTTTCCGATTCTATGTTGCACACAGGCCAGGAAAAGTGAACACAGTGGCTGACTTCCTATCTCGTTGTGATGAAGATGGCCTGAGTGAGATGAAAAAGGAAGAGGAGGGAGAAGACGCCAGCAAACAGAGTGAGAACCAAGTAAGGCAAGAATGTGAAGCACCTAGCGGCATCTTGAGGGGCAGGATGTGCGAGAAAGAGAGCAAATCACAGGGCTCAAAAGCACAAGGGCTAAACAAAGGGTCAGTGGCCCCAGACCCACAGCTCTAAAGAACCCGGCAGAAACCCTCCTTACTCAGGTGTTTCTGGAGGGGAGGGGCTGGGAACTCCAACACTGGTATAAAGAAGAGCCTGAAACAGGCAAGACGGGGGAGTGTGGAACCGGAAGGAGGAGGATTGAGTTGAGCCATGCTGCAGAGAACCCTGAGAGCAATGTGGAGAGCTGGTAGGAGACTCCTCCAGACTACAAGCTCCCCAGAGGGAACTTAGGGAGAGGCCTGTTGACCCAGCAGTACTTGGAACTGGTTGTTACCATGCCGGGAGCCAACAGAGCCCGGCAGAGACAGATACCGTAAAGTCCCTAATAGAGGGGCACTCTAGAAAGTTGGTACCTTAAAGTCCCTAAAAGGGGCACAAGAAAATTTTTGTCATAGATGGACCTAATGGGATGAGGGGAATCGTGACAACCACAATAAGAGGGTCATGGAGAGCCACCATATAGATGGTAGTGGAAGAAAAGAGGAACTGACCTCATGAATGTCATCTTTGTTTGTTTTCTGCTAAAAGGAGCTGGAACAATAACCCAGGCCAGGAGTGCTTGGTTTTGTTTTGTTTTTTGTTTTTTTCTTCCTGGGATGGAGGTCACAGGGAAGGACCAAGCAGCCGATCAGAAACCGGTGGATGGGGCAAGGGTGTAGGGGTGGTGGAGCCCTCAGGAACATAGGACCTCATGGGACGACTAATTGAACTACACATCCAAGTACCGAACCAACTCCTTTAAACAACAAGTCATGGCAGGAGAATGCGTGGGTGTGTAGAACTCTAATTAGAATTCGTCTCTCTCAAGTCGGCCAGCAGGCGGTGTCCTACAGGCCTGTAAGTGAAGGAGACACCTGACAGCAGGCGAGAAGACAGGCGATTGGCCCAGAAACAGGTGGGAAGGCCATTGGTAGACTGGCCTCGAAAAGGCCTCCTGTTACAGGGAGCAATGTTCACTAGGACTGGAAGCCATGGCAATGGTGTAACTTTTTAGCATTCCTGATATAATCCACATAGCTGCATTTAACTGTGTATTAAAAAAAATCTTTGTGTGCATGCTTTTGTTCCAGGCTGGGGACTAATATTCGGCTGCAGAAAAACAAGTGCTAGAGTGGCCATTCGAAGTGTGGTGGCATTTGCTCCCCATGTCATTCTGGCCAGTTTAATCACAAGGTTAACTCATGTTTTCATTTTTTTTTTTTTTTTTTTACCAACGTTCCATAGATGTTCACAAAAGTGGAGGTTCCAACTGAGAATTATGC
>NW_017728886.1:211768989-211792278 GCF_001723895.1 Crocodylus porosus | reverse complement strand
GAATATTGAGCTCACTGTTTCTTGGATTCCACCAAAACCAGAAAATATTGAGTGCTTCACCAAGCTTGTGCTCAAAGCAGCCCAGTTACACATCCCCAAGGGCTACCCACCAGAATACACTCCGTGCTGGAGTGAACAAAGTGAGTCTCTGTTCCAGGAATTCTTGGCCTCAGGAAACCCAGAACATTGCAAAGTTCTCTTGAGCTCACTCAATGAATCCAGAAGACAAAGATGGACCAAAACAAGAGAGTCATTAGATTTTACACACTGAAGCCATAAAGCTTGGAGCCTCCTGAGAAATCTAGGAGTGGCACGACCATCACCAAATAAGACCATCAATATATCTGTAAAAGCCATCAAACTCAAAAATGCTGCTGGATGGAAAGACCCCTATAGATCACCATACTAGGCAGTAAGGGCTTAACTCCATCAATCAATGACTAATATTATACTGAACTATTACTGATATATAACAAATACATAAAAGGTAATAAAATGTTAAAAATTTAATTTAATTCAGAAATGAAATTTTGTATTTCAAAACTGACAAATCTGAAAGAAAATTGTTTTGACATCAAACTATTTTTCCCTATGGAAAACTTTAAAGTTTCATGTTTTTTTACTGTTTGGTTTGACAAAACAGCATGTTCCATCCAGACACATACTGAAATAAAACGATTTCTGACTTCATTTGCATATGCTATCGTAGTATCTGACCGCATGGCTTTTCTTCTTTCTAAATTTATATGTAGTACGGGACCAAGGTTTAGCCATTGATTCAAATCTTACAGATATTTTTAGTCAACAAAATAGAGGAAAGAATCTATTTTTCAACCATAACAACATTTTCTGTGTTTAAACTAATATACGTTTGATAATGAGCCTCATCAAAACATCAAAGAAAAAACAAAGGAATTTAAAAAATGTTTTAAAGAGTTTTTGGGGAGTTATTTTTGGTTTCAGATTTTTGTTTGTTTGTTGCATTCCAGATCCTTGCTGAAGGAGAGAAGTGTGTTTTTAGAACTATTTTAGCATGCTTGCTTCCTGAAATAGAGCCAAACTTTTGAAGTTCACATGACTCTGTATAGCAGTTTGCAAGGTGGGCGTTGGCCCTCCAACCTTTCCAATTCTTCATTGCATATAGGCCAGGAAAAGTGAATACTGTGGCTGACTTCTTATCTTGTTGTGATGAAGATGGCTCAAATGAGATGAAAAAGAGAGATGAGAGAACAAGCCAGCAAACAAAGTGAGAACCAAGTAAGGCAAAAATGCGAAGTGCCTAGCAGCATCTTGAGGAGCGGGATGTGTGAGAAAGAATGAGAGACACAGGGCTCAAAAGCACAAGGGCTAAACAAGGGTCAGTAGCCCCAGACCCACGGCCCCAAAAAGCCCAGCAGAAACCCTCCTTACCCTGGTGTTTCTGGAGGGCAGGGGCTCAGAACTGCAACGCTGGTATAAAGGAGAGCCTGGAACAGGAAGGAGGAGGGTCAAGCCGAGCCACACTGCAGGGAACCCTGAGAGCAACGTGGAGAGCCAGTAGGAGACTCCTCCAGAGAGCGACCTCCCCAGAGGGAACTTAGAGAGAGGACTGGTGACCCGCAGTACTTGGAACTGCTTGTTCCCACACTGGGAGCCAGTGGAGCCTGGCAGAGTAAGGTACCATAAAATCTCTAAATAGAGGAGCACTCTGGAATTTTGGTACCATAAAGTCCCTATAAGGGGCGCAAGACAAAAGTGGTGTCACAGATGGACCTATTGGGATGAAGGGAATCATGATGACCTCAATAAGAGGCTCAGGGAGAGCCACCAAAGAGACGGCAGTGGAAGAAAAGAGGGACTGACTTCTCGAATGTCAATTTTGTTTGCTCTCTGCTAAAAAGGAACTGGAACAATAACCCAGGCCAGAAGTGCTTGATTTTGTTTTTTTTTCTTTTTGGGATGGAATTCAAGTGGCAGGACCAAGCGGCCGATCAGAAACAGGTGGTACGGGCGCGGGTGTAGGGGTGGCGGAGCTCTCAGGACCGTAGGACCTTTGCGGGATGACTATGGGACGACTAATGGAACTACACATCCAGGTACTGAACCAACTCCTCTAAACACCAAGTCGTGGCAAGAAATAGTGTGGGTGTGTAGAACTCCAGTTAGAAACCGTCTCACTCGAGTCGGCCGGCAGCTGGTGTCCTACAGGCCTGCAAGTGAGAGATACTCGAGAAACAGCAAAATCAAACTGAAACAAAGGGTTTTGAAACAGCCTTCAAAACAAACAAGGGCAGTTGATACATTTCAAAAGTTTCAAAACATTTTGAGTTTCGAAGCTGAAACTGGGCTTGCCTGCAGGGAAACAGAAAGTAAGGAGAGGGAGGGGGAAGAGTCAGGGAAGGACACTGTGAGGCCACGCCCTAACACACATGCTGGAGAAGAAGCTCCTGGAGGAGAGGAAAGAAAGGCTTTGTGATAGTTTGGCTGCCTGACATGCTGCTGGTGCTACTGTGCTCCTCTTCATTAAGTTATTATTTCACCTGTTGTTATTTAAAGTGGTGGACCAGGCCAAGGATGTAGGGGAGGAGAAGGCCTCATTAGGGCACACTACTGTGTAATGTAGAGGCCACAGTGCCAGTGAGTGTGTGCACCTTAACGCACACACACAGTTACACAAGTCACAAGTTTTGCTTGTCAGCAGCTTGAGGTGCAGTTTCCCAGAAACCTCTCTGCTTACCTCCTTGAAACCCAGCAGGCTTCATGGCCTCAGCAGGGACTACTGCTGTGCCTTAACACACACCTATGAAATGAGTTCTGCTCTCAAGAATTTGAGATATGGTTTCCCAGAAACCCCTGCACCTACCTCCTTAAAACTTGGCAAGCATCATGCCTGCAGAAGGGGCTATCATCCCTGCTGTTTTCACCCAAATCTACCAAACAATGACAAAGTTATAGGCAGTTTCATGCTTCCTCATTATAGCCTATGGGCAAAATGTCAAAACAGCATTGAAACAGTGGAACAGTTTCAACGAAACAAAATGGAACAGTGCTTTTGAAAGTAAAAGAAACTCAAAATGAAACACTGTCCCACTGAAACCATGAAACAGAAGTCAAAATGAAATGGTGCTGTTTCACACAGCCCTAGTGGAAAGCACTCTGTCCAAATTCTCAGATGATACCACACTATGGGGCATAGCAAACATGGGATGGGAAGAAACTGAATCCAGGCAGATCTGGACAGGTTAGAGAAGCAGGCAGAAAACAATAGGATGCAGTTCAACAAGGACAAGTGCAATGTGCTGCACCTAGGGAGAGGGAATCACCAGCACACCTACAGGCTGGGGGAATGACCTTCTCAGCAGCACAGTGGCAGAAAGAGAACTTGGAGTTGTTGTTGACTCCAAGATGAATATGAGTCATCAGCGTGACAAAGTAGTTATCAGAGCTAACTGCACTTTGTCATGCATTAGTAGGTACATCATGAACAGGTCCAGGGAGGTGATGCTCCCTCTCTATGCAGTAGTGGTCAGGCTGCAGCTAGAGTACTGCATCCAGTTCTGGGTGCCACAATTCGAGAAGGATGTGGACAACCTTGAGACAGTCCAGAGAAGGGCTACTCATATGGTTAGAGGCTCACAGGGAAGGCCTTATAAGGAAAGGCTGAGGGACCTGGATCTTTTCAGCCTCCGCAAGAGAAGGCTGATCTTGTGGCAGTATACAAATTCACAGGGCATGCTGGGGAGCAGCAGGGAATAGGAGATACTCTGTTTACCAGAGCACCTCTTGGATTAACCAGAAACAATGGCCACAAGCTGATAGAGAGTAGATTTAGGTTGGACATCAGAAAGAACTTCATGGTAAGGGTCACTAGAATCTGGAATGGGCTTCCAAGAGAGGTGGTGCTTTCCGCTACCTTTGGGGTCTTCAAGAGGAGACTAGACAAGCACCTGGTTGGGGTCACATGACCCCAGTACTTTTTCCTGTCACTGGCAGGGGGTCGGACATGATGATCCTTTGAGGTCCTTTCTGACCCTAGCATCTATGAACTCTATAAGATGTAGCGACATGCACAATCAAGTGCATTTTATTTGCACAAAATACATGCATATACATGTACAATAACCTGTATGCACAGACATATTTTGTGAATGCCGGTTAACTGCCTTCTTTTAAAATCAGATGCTGTCACAATTACACAATAACAAATATTAAAGAATTTTTAGGACACATCTACATTTACCATTAATGCACATCAATAAACTCTGGAGTTTATTGCTCCTGGAAAGCTCCTGGGCGTGCTGGTTACATGTGTGCCCAGACCACAGCACACTGAGCTGGATTGGAGCAATCCTGGCTGGCAGAAGGTCCAGGGTGTCAGCCTGCCATCCCAGGGCTGCTCTGTCCAGGCTCAATTTTCCGTGGAGGGGCTGGCAGAGGCACAAGGGTGCTTCAGTGTGAGACTAGCCAGCAAGTAGCCCCCTCACTGAAGCACCCTCATATTCCAGCTAGCCAGGTCAGCATCTATATGTGTACAGTACTGCTGTGGGCAAACTAACTCCATGGCAGAGTAGAACTTACAACAAGTTCTACCCTTCTGTGGAGTTTATTAGTTTCCGGAGCCCTAATAATGTGTATATTTGGAGACATTTATCGATGAACAAATTAACCAGCTCTGCAGTAAGCATCTCACACAGACACACCCTTATAGCAGTATGTTAATGCTTTGTGAGTCTATGCGGGTAGAAGTTCTATATACCACACGTGCACCTTCCACTTTTAAAATTATATGCATCTTCAAACAAACAAGGTTCTTGGATTTTTCCCTTACTGACTGATAATTATTTCTGCCAAAAACAACTACATAACATATGCTTGGCCTCTAAGGAAATAATACATTTGTTAGGACAAACTCAATGGGAAAAGTGTAATCTCTGAAAATATTATGTAATACATGGACTTTTAAATCCCAGTGATTCTTCCTTTTCCTTTTTCAGAGATATGTGCTTCATTTGTAGATAGAAATTTCTTTACAGCCTACCAAATTCTTGATAATGGAGAATATTTTGATTATCACGTCATTTATAGAACTTCCAGTTTGAAACTGTTGCTGAGGGATTTACCCAGTGGAAAAATCTGGTTAACGCTTAACAGAAAAAATCTGTGCCCTTGGGAGTCTGCTGAACAGTTGACATAAATCTTCTGTTTTATATTGTTTTTCCCAGGACTTAGCTATGATTTTGAGACTTCAGAGACCCAGGCCCTTGTTTTTAAATGAAAAATCCAAGGGGTTGGTTCTCTATGAAATTGATTAAAACATGTGATTCAAAATGACTTTATCTCAAACATTCCAGAGGTCACTTCTGGGTTTTAGAATGATCTAAAATGCATTGACAGTATAGTTTATATCCTCTTATTTCCAGGAAGAAAGGCCAGTGAGACAGTAATTAATGCAGACAGAAGAAAAAGAGCACGTGTTGCTTTGATAAATTTACCAGTTCAATCAATTATATTTTCCAAATTAATTTCTATTAATTATTTACGATGTGGATTAGGGCCAGTCAAAACTCTTGTTTTCCTTCAGTGTGTTCCTTCACTTTCCTGAAATCTTTCCTGTAAGCAAGTACTGTAGGTTAAGTACACGCATTTAAGAAGACTGGTGGAAGCACTCTAACTTTCAAGCTTTACTCTAAGCACCCCTGTTTAGGTCAGAAGGAAACAGAACACATGTTAGCCTTTGTTGGGGGGGGGGGTAGTGGGCTCAGAGCCTGCCTGCATGAACTTAGTGCAGCAGGTTTGTGGGGGAGAAGGTTCTGGCATGCCTTCCAGCATGCTCCATGGCCTCCCTGGGATGCTGAAGACTCCTGACTGGAGCCAAATGGCTGAGCCACTCCTGATCAGCTGATCACCAACACTGCCCATGTGGACATGATGCAGCAGCGGCCTGTTATGACCTAGCCTGCCATCCTGTGCATGCCCACCCAGGATACTGTCCACCTGCCAAGTGTGTGTGTCAGATGCCTGGGGGGGAGGGGATTGTGCACAGCATGTCACAGACATCTGGTTCCATGTGCGTGTGCACACGCATATGTCGCAGATGCCTGTATATACCCCCACTCCTCATTTGCATGGACTGGGAGCCCTCCCCAAATGAGTAGGAATGGAGAGCTTCGAGTGAACATGCCCTGGCACTGAGTCATGGTTCTCCAGCCCTGGGCTCCTCCGGCCATGTGTTCCTGCTGTCACTGCTGCCCACAGCCCACACAGGGGCACACAGTGGGGTGCAGAGGAATGTGGCGCAAAAAAGAGACGCGCTTCATTTTTAATCAAATGTTGAAGCTGCCAAACTTTTAGTATGTTTATTAAACAAAAACTGTGCAATGATACCCATTCTGCAACTTGGACCTGAGCCCAGGGGACTGCTTATCCTTGCAGAGCCATAGGGGAATGCCACATGCAAAACTGGTACCCCTCAGTTTAATTAAATGTTGAAGCTGCCAACCTTCTCGTGTGCATAATGAAGAAAACTGTGGAAAACTGCCCACTCTGAAACTTGGACCAAACCCGGGGGGGGCTACCTATCTTTGCAGAGGCTGCACCAATCCCCTACAGTAGAAACCAGGCCTGCAGTGGCCTGGCCTAGTGGGCTGGTGAGCTGCCCCTCTCCCATTTGCTTTGGAGCTCTGTGCCTATGCTGGGGACTGCCAGGGGCTGGGGTAATAGTGAGTTGGCCCTGGTGGTGGCCAGGTTGAGGCAATGCCAGCCCTGGCATTGGTTCTTCACCAACCTGGTCTCCCTCTGTAGTATGAATTTTTGCAACCTCTATGTTTATATGAACAACTAAAACTCCATTTTGTGCTTGTTCCCTTCCTGACATGAGTAGATGAACTTCGTCTGCCCTGTGTACCTGAGTGTCTGTGTGAGAGGGTGAATGGTGAAAGAATGTTAACTATTTGCATGAAAACGGAAGATTTAACTGATTGTGTAAGCAACAAGACACCAACATATAAGTTACCAGACACTAAATTAATTAAGGTAATTAATGAATGGCTAAAGAACTCATCTGTGATCAGGTGCAAAGAAGAAGGAGTTTTGCATATCCTGCCATTTGAACTACAATGCTTCAAGGCAAAGATCAAGACTGAGATACCAACAGAGATACCAGCTTTACTAGAATGACCTCAAGATGAGATAACAAAAAGAAACAACCTCTAATTAAAAATTGAGCATGGAAAAACCCCAATGATGGACAAAGACTTGAAATCCCTATAAAAATGAGATGTAAGCAAGCCAAAATGGGAAATCCATCCTGCAAACTCATGGAGCACAGGCATGCGTGTCCATTCTTCCCCCACTCCCATCACCCTCAATAAGCCTGGACCCGGTCATACAGTGCTAATATTGAATAGCATCTGCTGATAACTATAACATCTTACTGGAGTGGTTTTGTCTGTAGGTCTGTCTATGTCTATTTGTATGACTAGTGTTTCCAAGCTTATGTATCTGCTTCATGTAATCAATAAACATGGCATTTTGCCTTATCCCCCTTTTTAAGGTCTCGCTTTTAATTTGAGCGATTGGCTGCACAGCTTCTCCCTGGAGTGGGCCCTGCTGGATACCTTCAATGGACCACGAGTCAGTGGCTGTCACAAACCATATCTCCTGTTCTGGGCCCTCCACCCCACCATCTCCCAATCAATGTGCAGTGTGGAGCCATCCAAAGCCTGCATAGGACTCTCAGGCATGTCATCCCAGGCAGGAGTCCCTGGAGTAGGGGTCTCCATACTGGGGGGATTGGTAGCTTGCCCCACCACTCCAGCCCAGGAGAGCAATGATGTCATTCAGGGGTGTCATAGCTGGATCCCATAGCAGTGTTTGATCCTATGCATAAACTCCTTATCCTGGTGCTGTGACCCTCTCAACTCCACAGCGGTATGTGAGATGTCCCTCAGAGAGTGGCTGGCCATCCATAAACTTCATTCATGGACCTTTGCAGAGCATTGCAGTGCCTGGGTAACTTGTTCAAGTGCTGCAGCACCACAAGTTCAAGCAGTTGCCAACCTGTCCATTCTAACACCCCACATCAAGAATCCCCTTTGGTTCTCATGTCAGCAGTGCAATCTACATGCATGTTTCTGGTGCTTTGCAGGTGTCTGGGTAACCATGCTGGATCCAGCATCTCAGGCTCCATAACTAGGCCTTTCACACAAAAATCAAGAGCCTACAGTCAAGGAAGACACAGAGGGACCTATGATGAGTCCCCTGTCTAGACTCTTCCTCCTGCTTGGGGAAGCTTCATGATAAATCTCAATTTAATTGATACATTTTATATAAAAAGTATATAAAGGAATTGCTCAGTCCCATAATCCTTCTACTGACCAGGTGACGTTAAATTGCTTTTTCATTTAAAACCTAAAAATCAGTTTATATTTTCAAAGCTGCTTTTACAAGGAAAAGACCAGACATTTTTATAAGAACAAAACTTAAGGAATTAAACAATAAATCCTAATGTACTTTGCTACATTTTTATATAAAAGCTTGCACATTAGAAAAAACCACATATATTTAAATATTATAAATAAACACATTAACCTAGCACATTATTTTAAGGAAAGGACAAAAGGAGGTCATAATGATTCAGGTGCAAGAAGTCAACTAAAAAACGTGGAAGTTCACAAAAAAAATTTAAAAAAAACAAAGAAAAAATATGATGCAAGTCACCTGGAATGCTTAGTATCCTGTATTTTTAAATGAAAACAATATTAATTATTACATGTAGAAAGAGAGGTAATTAAGTAATGGCAAAACAAGAAAATATGCAGCCAGAAGCTATGGATGGGCCTAGAAAAGAAATTCTTAGACTTCAATAGGCCTGTACTTAGTATTATAAGACTGTCAATTAATTGTGGTTAATGCACATGATTACCATGTTAATTGTTATTCAAATTAATTTTTTTAATACGTTAACTGTGCATGTGGTTTTGAAGCAGTGCAGCTGTGGCAGCACAGGGGACCACAGGGCAGCCCAGGTGTGGGCTCCAGGCAGCTGCAGTGGTGGGGAGGGGCACGGCCAGGCACAGACATGCAGCCACAGCCTGCAGGCAGCCAGGAACACAGCCCAGCAGTGTGTGGAGCAGTGCCCAGTAGGCAAGTCAGTGAAGGGGAAAGGGCCTGTAGGAGGGAAGGGGCATGGGGATGCAGATTGAGGCCCTCATGGTGAGAGAAGGTGTGGGGTAGAGGCAGGGGCAGGGTACATCATAGGATGAAGCCATGGGCAGCTCGTCCAGGGGTGCAGGGGGGGCACCCATCACTGCACGCACCCTGGGGGAGACATGGAAGGCATGTACTCCTGGGATTTGTGCATGGGGCAGAAGCGAGCTGCTACTGTGGGCTGAGGGTCTGCATCCTGCTGCCTTTGCCCCAGGAGCCACATGCTGGCTGTGCCACGTCCCCTGTCTGCCCAGTGGTGGGCATGGCACTGCATGGCTCCCGGGGCAATGGCAGCAGGACATAGAGACAAGAGCGCAGCTGCAGCCTGCCTCCATCCCATACACAAATATGGGGGGCACATGTCCCCTATGCCTTCCCAGGGGTGTGCACAGAGGGAGTGCCTAAATGAGCCACCCACAGCTCTGTCTCATGACATGCCCCTGCCCCAGCCCCAGGGCCCCATTCACTCCAGCCCATGCCCCTGCCTCCATCCCACTCCCACCCTCACCATGGGGGCCTCAATCTGCCTCCCTCACCACTTCCCTTCCACATGCCCATCCCCCCATACTTATGTGGTGGGCAGTGTCTCTGCCCTTTATTCCAAGCCACAGCCCCTCAAGCCCTGCTGCTGCCCCTCACTCCTGACACACAGTACCCCACTTCCTGCCAGGGTATGCAGGAACCCTCCTCCCCAGGCTCCAAACCCCACACACACCCACAGCTCCCCACACCTTCACAAAGTCCTCCCCACATGCATAGGCCCCACACCTGCCCCCCCAGCCATATAAAGTACCTGCAAAATTTTGCATAAAACTTTGAGTTTTTCTGCACATGATTTTGAATTTTTACTTGTGCAATTAAAATGAAGATTAATTGCAACTAATTTTTTTTAATTGCACAACTAATCTTGATCAATTTTTAAAAATCATTTGACTGCCCTAATTATAACATGACCTTACAATATAACAAGAGGAAGTTGTTAATCAGGACTTAGTGATACTGCTGTTTCTACTTTTCCTCTTTTCCTTCCCCACAATTGCTAGTTATCTGAGGTTCTGGATCTACCATATCCATGTTATCACTATAAAATACATGTTCTAGTTTTAGGGGGGGTTGATGGGGGCTGTAGTTGTAAAAGCTTCCCAGCTCAGGGTTATAATGTTATCCCTTTAGATAACAGCAGTGTATTAAAAGGAGGCTACTTTACATTTTCATAGATTAGGGCCCACCTCTATCTATGTCCATGCATTCTCTGGGTATGTCTACATTGCAATCCAAAGGTGTAATTGCACCTTATGTAGATATATGTAGATAATCTTTAAATCAGCTATCTTAACTATTGATAACAGTACAGTTGCAGCTGCAGGTCTGTTTAACCCTAGCTCAGGTATGTTTACCCAGCCATGAGCAACCAGTGCCTCCTGATCCGGGGGAGACACAAGTAGCCAATCACTGAGGGGGGGGAGGGGGCAGTATTCAATCGCCACTGCTGGCACAAGTGCCAGCAGCAAACCCAGAAGTGCTGCCAGTGCTTCTCTTGGAGCCCCCATGAGCTTGGGGGGGCACTGTCCATTGCCCCCCACTCCCTAGCCATCGAGGGCCAATCTTGGGGGGGGGGGCATTTGCCCTCCTGTACTCCCCGTACACGTCGCCTGTGTACCCAGCTGCAGTCTCACCAGTGGTTCACAGCATAGATGTATCATTCGTGACCTCAGTTTGACTTACACTTTATACTGTGGTAAGTTTGATCAATCTACCATAAGAGGACAAGATTCTTCTAGGGTTTGTTGGCTCCTAGTCACATAAAGGGTTATCTTGAAATGTTTCCCATTGGTTGTCATCGCTAAAACAGAGATCACTGGGGAAGAAGAGAAAATCCATTGGCTGAAGAATCCTTCTCATACTCAACAGCAACTAAAAAAAGAAACAGGAAGGAACCCCACTGCTTTAATCAGGGAACTCCTTTACAAAACTGACAGCTTTTTACCAATCACCCAAAGACAGGAATAGAACAATAAGAGACTTTATCCAGTTCTTTGTAAAGATTATGGTTGATGAGCACCCAAGGCCCAACTAAGAAATATCTCCCCTAAAAGAGATCAGTGTAATGCTAAAAGTGTGAGTGGCCCAGTAGACAGGCATTCCCTATGTCTGGAAGTAACACTTACCCCTCAGATCAGGGGTGTTGAATACATTCAGCCCCACAACATGGATAAGTGGCATGGGGCTGGTTTGCAAGCTGTACTACTCACAGATCAGCCCCATATTCCAGATGCACCACAGCTGTGGTTTGGCCCCAGAACCATTGCAATGGCAGGGCTGCGCAGCATGGTTCCAGAAAGGCTGCTGCATGCAGCACAACCCTGGAGTAGCATGTGGTCGATCCAGGACACAAGGGCACCCAGCATGCTCAGCGTGCTGTCTGTGTGTCACTCTGTCCTAAGAGCAGCACCAGGGGCAGCATGATATGGCTCTGCAGACTGGATCTGACCCATGGTTGACACTCCTGCCATCTGGACCATGCCTGATACCCCTGCAATAAATATTAAGGAAGGCTAGCCAGCTGCATCCTGAAGTTAAATCTGAGGAAGCATGTTAAGCCATCTCTCTTCTCCCCATAGAGAACAACAATAAGTAAGGCTGGAAAGGCCTACATAGAGCCAACTTCTTTAATTCCATTTTAAATGTATTCTTTTGTTAATATTTTTCATAATGTAGATACACGGTTTCATTTATTTCTCTTACTGTTGCCTGGAGTTCTGGTAAAGTAATTTGGGAATTGCAAATAACTATACCAAACAAACTCTAAACAGTAGCATGGCCTGTTTAGCAGCAAGCCTTCTACTAAACATAGTCATTAACATTTTTGCTTGTAATAGCTACATAAGATTCACTTGTCAAGCCTCAGACACTGTCATCTGCATAGCTCATTATCACTAAATGGCTTCTTAATGACCCACAAACCCATTAGTATCCTTTTGGCTTTCTGATAGTCAGATAATACTGCTACATACAATTTACTTTCCATATGAATCTGAAATGCCCATGTAAGATTAACAGCAGAGTATTCCCTTGCCCAAACAATTTACTATTTCTGTTTCCTAAAAGCTGTATTGCAGTCCTTTCAGACAGCAGTTCTATTTTCTCCCTAGTCACTTTGTAAATATTTTGCTGATAAATGTATAGAAAATAATGCTGATGACTGCTGTGACTGTAGAGAAATTTTCAATATTCACTTTCCCCTTGCTAATTTACACAAGACATTCTCCCGGCTTGCCTATGCCCTCCTGGTTCCAATGACCGTTTCC
Source organism: Crocodylus porosus (assembly GCF_001723895.1). Classification (NCBI taxonomy): domain Eukaryota; kingdom Metazoa; phylum Chordata; order Crocodylia; family Crocodylidae; genus Crocodylus; species Crocodylus porosus. Next base: position 211,779,784 of record NW_017728886.1, on the reverse strand, counting down.
TATTAACCACTCATGTAAGGTTCAGCTGTGTCTTTCATAATTTCCATATACAATTCACAACTTATTTTTTTTATATTATATAGTACAAGGATACTTCAGGCACCAGAAAAAATGTGGAAGTGCTTAAGGCTGGTGGAGACGGATAAAAACGTTGAAAGAGGAGAAGACCTGGATTAGTTAAAGGAAAGGAGACAGGCTTCAGTAAATAAACAAGCAAACCTGGAGATTGTTGGCTGGGGAAAAATGAAGGTAGGGTAAAGCCAAAGACCCAGCTATGAACACAACTGTGAAGCAACTGAAGGCTTCTGAAAAGGAACCAGGGAAAGAAGCAGAGGGCATTTTTATGTATCCTGAGAAATATCCTTCATTCATAGACCAGTTCAAGGAAGCCTTTTTCAGGCAAGGCAAGCTGACAGGAGGCACAATTTTAAGGGCCTGTTAGATTAACTTGTTATAAGGCAATTTTTAAATGGCTGCATATACATTATCTCCATCACCATCAGCTTTTGTTTTAAATGCATATTTGCACGCAACTAGCACTCCTTTGTAACATTCTTGTTCAGAAACCTTCTAGCTTGTGGCACAGTATGTTTTCTATAATCCTATTTATTTTTTAATCACATGCAACCCCTTTTTGTGTGCTACTGATGTTAAGAAGGATGAATGCAACCCTTGCACTATTAAAGACAAAAAGCTTCTTACTTCCAGGAATGCATTGGCAGGAGTCCACAAGAACAAGGTTTAACTTTTGAGCATGGCAATGGGCATGCAAGGCTAATGGGTGGTCCTTCAATAAAAAATCCCCATAAACTCCATTGAAACAGCCACTCTGTGGAAGACATTGGCTTTTTCTTATACCTGCTCAGCTTATGCCTTATTGAGTACATATCCTTTTCTTTCTGACACAATGTTAGTGAAAGTGTTACAAAAACTCAACATAGTGCAAGACAGAAAATGTAACAAAATATAAAAAGCTTTTCTGCTAAACTGTAATTAGGCATATATTAAAACCATATATTCGTTGTTTATGTGTGAAGATGTCTTATTATGAATCATCAGCAACAACTGAAATTCATTTTGCTTTACTTGTAAATGAGCAAGGAGTTATACTATCTACTGTAGAGTGAATCAATCCATTTTGTGAGTCAGCAGAGATACTTGTGCCAAAGCACGGAAATGAATTACTAAAAGAGAACTGACATATGTTTTACTCAAACAATTTAGATCAAATTTAGCCATGATGTTCTTTGTTAATTCTCCCTTTTAACTGGCAAGCTTTCCTGATTATGATTATTTGTGTATATACTCCTGCTATCTTTAAATACCTGTATTTTCTGCAACCTGTGAACCTTCCTTTGTTTCACCCTTTTGTTTAGATGACTTAATATGGTGCCTAACTTGCAATTTAGTTATTTTTTGAAGAGCTATGGGAATAACATTGTTCTATTACTATTTTTCCTGTTTGAAAACCCTCTTAAGCTGTTATCTATCTGCTTTTTCCTCACCATGTGTGAAACATCTATATGGAAAACAGTAAGCTCTCTGTTTCTCACAGCTGTATTCTAGTCAACAAACCTCTTTATAGTCCTGAAGATTTAATCCTCTCTTTTTGTATCATAAAGCTGCACAAAGCTATTTGGTGAAATGACTTAACAGAAACCTCCTTTTTATTTTCAAGTTTTATTAATAGTACTGATCTAGCTTCTGATATATATATCTATCATTTGAAGAGCATTAGTGAAATTATCAACACTTATGGTTAAGAAAAGAGAAAGAATATAAGGTAATTGTCTCTAAACCTATCAATCTAAAGAGGAACTTAAGACGTTTTGCTGCTGGTTCAAAATAGGCTCAGTCAAAGGCTCCTGTTCATTGCTTCAGAAATCTCCCAGTTTTCCTGAGAGAAAAAAACAAGGTCTGAGAGAGTGAGCTGAAATAAGAGTGATTGCTCTAGTTAATGTGCCTAGATATTAGTGCAGCTTTCACACTTGATACAAATTTGGTTTCATTTAGAGCACAGTAGATTTATAACAAATTAGATTTGTAACGTTAAATATATTTATTCCCCTTTGATGTTGCTTAGTATCAAGAAGCTCCTCTAATACTACATCAGAAATAAGAGCTATAACAGCTACAAGATGAGGTCTATTAGCTAGAAGTCTATGGGAAGACATAGAAAGCCAATTATTTGGCACTTTTAATACTAGATTAGGCTAAAGTCTAGTTAATGTGCAAAAGAGGAAAAAAAACTGTACTGTCTGAGAAAGATGGGATAAATCACTGAGAACTAACTTTCTATGACTAAATGTTGTGATCTGAGTCATTTTATTGTGCAAGGGGGCTGAAAGCAGTTTGATGTGGCTTTCTGATATTTCTCCTGTATGTGGGAACACTTCATGATGCCCCTTGCTGCTTTGCCATACTCTCTGTCTCACTCAGCCCACATATATAGAATATGAATGGTGAGGAATATATATGTATGGATGTGTGTGGGGTAGATCATCAACTACTCCAGCTGTACTCCATTGGTATGTGGCTGTTTCTTAAAAGCAGCTGCCAGGTGACATAAGTTAGAGGAGCCCAGGTCTAAGAGCTGCACGGATCTTATGAAGCCTGGCAGCCTACAGAAATTCAGCAAAGCAAAGGATCTGGGTTTCTGTGCTTACTGGTGATTAAATTAAAAAAACATCAGTTTCCCAAATTATATGAATAATTTAAAGAATGAACCCATAACAGCTTAAAATCTACAGTCAAGCCAAGGAATGTTAAGTTACACTAACTTTTGCAGTGTTAAAATGGCTGCGTTTGATCTGTGGCATGAAAATGAGGTGGAAAGCTATCTTACACATTGGACAAAATGCGATGGTGGTGAAAAGTTATGATGCAAACTGTAAACTATGTGTCATTTTCAGATTTAAAGGAAATAAATTCATTATAAGATTAGGCTAAGCTAGATGCATTGTTTTAGTTACCTAATAAAATCTTCTCCAAACAGTATTGCCTTCTCTTAGGAAGATAAAAAACTTCCAGTAGCTGTATCAGACAAGATGTTTTGGCTTGATAATAACATAAACAGGACTTATTTTAAAAATACAGCAAAGTTAGAGGACCTGGATATGAAAACACAAAGGTAATATCACATTTTTGTCTGAGCCAGGAAACATGTTTCCTAATATTTGAATCCCTGCCAGAAATGCATGAGGCAAGAAGTCCTATGCCTTCCACAGGAAGCCAAAATACCTGTGGTAAAAGGTAACCTGATTTGACAAGCCTACTACCTGCAGAATATTCACTGAAGTTAAACAGGACCATTAATTTCAAGATTCCTTAAACAGGCATAAACTAAGCAAAGTTAAGGGAAAAGACACCTGTTTAACTGTATTTAAAATATGGAGAGTAAAAATGCTGATTTATATTTCTTACAGTCCAACTTTGTAAAAGCATAAATACAGCATAGGGTGAAATACTATAATCATGAATTAAACAGAGAAGACGATACAATAAGAAAATAAAAATACAATTCCCAACCTCAGGAAAGGATCTAAATATACAAGTAGAATCTGCACCATATCCTAAAGATAAAAAAGGCTTTATCATACTAATGAAGGAATTAAATGCCAGAGCTGAAAGACCTCTCCTGAGATTCCCAAACATACAATGCTAGGGAATGTCAGCAAAACTGGAAACTAAGAGAAGAAGTGGTCTCTTGGGTAGTCAGTGCATTAAAGGTCAGTAACACCATAATGAACTGCACTTGAAAACAAACAGAAAACAAAAGCAGTTTTTGGAGCACTGAGTAATACACTTCCTGCAAGTAAATCTTGGAGAAATCAAGGTAATTGTATTATAGCAGTGCTTACCAACCAATGGATCTAGATTCACCAGTCTAGATTTGGAGCCTCTTGGAGTTGATCCAAGGCTGGGGTAGGGGGCCAGATTGAGGCCCCCCCAGTGAGGGACAGTGCTGCAGAGGCAGGAGCAGGGGTAAGTTGACTGGTGCCCCAGCTGGGTGGGACTTACCTGCTGGGGAGGCACGTCCCCAAGCAATTTCTTCTCCCTCTGCCTTGATCTGTCCCCCCACCTCCACCTCCTCCCTCCCCACAGACTTACCTGTGGGGCAGGGCTGGGGCAGGGGCAGGGGAGGGGGAGGGGAAGGGGGGTGGCAGCAGGCACATGGTAGATCTTGGGGGTTGCTTTTAAAATGCTAAACATGATCTCCTACTTAAAAATGTTGGAAGCCACTGTATTATTATGTACAGAGAAAAAAGCAGCTTTCTTGCCATATACTGTGTCAGAAGCAGTTGACCCTCCCGAACAACTTACTGATTTGGGAAAAAAATTGCTAATGTTTCCTTTCAAAATGGCCTTCAGTGGTAATTCCTGCCTTTCTCAAGCTTCTGCCTCTTTGGTGATAAAATGGAGAAAAATGCTCTCTCACACACATAGGGAAACTGATCAATGAAAGAGAGGTGTGAGAGCTGTGTTATTCTGAAGTCAGGTAGAAGGCAGGGTAGAGGTGTACCTTCTAGACTAGTTGAATCAGATGTGCATAAGCTTTCATGAGCAACAGCTCACTTCATCAAAGTTGATCACAAAAGTTTATGCACCTCTGATTTGGTTAGTCTATAACGGGGGGGGGGGGGTGTAACCTGCAGCACACATACCACGAGTGGCAGTCAGCATCTGCATGTGGCATGCAGCAGATTAGGGAGGGAAGGGGCATCCCAGTGGTAGATAGTGCAGACAGCAGAGCAGCAGATTGGGCAGGGGAAGGGGACTGGAGGGAAGGTGTGGTGTTAATTTGCTTCATTAGGTTGACAAAAAGTGTGGCCCCCACTGGTCTATAAATTATACCTCTACCATGACTTATTCCTGATAAATGAGTCCAAGTTACAGAAGCAGGTAATTAGGTACTCAAGTAATAAGTGTGATATAAAAAAAGACAGGTGGACAAACTTTCCATCAAAAGGAGCTTGAAGAGGAAGCTATTATGGGCTTAATCCATAGGTGTACCAAAGCATCATATGCCATACATTAGGGAAAGCAGAGAGGGCTTTATGATACCCTCATGCCCCCCTCCCACATATCTTGGTTCATCACCTGTAGTAAGTTAAAGAATCTAATTAAGGAAGCTATTAGAGAGCTGCAAAGCAGCCTAGGCATAACACATTTATATAATTAAAATTTACATTGGTTTCCTACATGAAGATAAACTACACTGGGATCTAAGTGAACAGTTACCCTGCTATTTTTGTATAGCCGCATCCAATAGGCTGTGACTACTACACACTGCCACAGGGTGGAGGTGGAAGAGGAGCACACAAACAGCTACCTGGGGATAAACTATGGACATAACACCTGTACAAAAAGCCCTGACAGGACAAATTTAGGATGTGATTAAAATGTTAATTGCACCATGAATAACCACTTGGGCACACAAAGACAATTTGGCTAGGGGCAGACATTATACATACACCCGTTTAAGTGACCAGAAACTGGTTTAAACCTGTTACAGAACACACATTCAGTGCACATAAACCAGTTTTAAAATGGCCAAAACTGGTTTGAAATAAACCTGTCTGAATGTAGTATCAGACTTAACTGATTTCGATCAAACCAGTTTCTGCAATGTTTGCCCCAGATCCCATTCCTGGTTTAAGTTAAACCAGAGTCTCCCAGCATCCCGGCACACTCCCTGGGCTGGGCTGGGCTCTCTGCTTCAGAGAGCTGGGCTGGCCCCTCCCCTCTTCTCCCTTGCTGGAGCTCCAGCAGAGACTTGCAAGCATAGCAGCATCTGTCTGGCTTCCTCTGCCCCACCCCCTCGCTGTATGCTGCTCAATCAGGGACTCCTCTCTCCTCTCTCCCACAGCACAGACCATAGACAGCATGTGGTATGCTAGCTAATGCTGAGAGGTGTCTGTGTAAGGCAGACAGGACAAAGGCAGACAGGACTGTGTCCACTTAGGGGTTCCTGGAGCTAATCAACAGGTCGGTAGTAATGTGCCTCCATTCATTCCTTGGAAAAAACTGTTTAAGAAGAGTTTAAACTATTAGAGAGAGGCTTTGTTTTCTGATGGGGTGATAAATCCTGATAAAGATCATAAATGCTCTGATATCAGTGGTGGGGAGATTAGGGAAGGAGGGATTACGGAGGGAGAGGGGATTAGGGAGGGAGGAAAGGATCCCCTCCCTAATCAGAGCATCCTGCTGGGGCCTGGCCATACCTCTCCTTAGCCCAGCACTATGGAAGGAAAGGGAGGGCTACTCTAGCACCCCCTGGCTTCTAGCCTGAGCTGCTGCAAGCATGTGCCTGAATTTCTGGGATGTCTGTGTGGTTATAAACTGGTTCAGTCTAGCCAAGTTAGACTAACCTGCAAAGATTAAATCAATTCAGGCTCAAGCTTTTTGTGTTGGACCCCAAGGGTCTGTCTCTATCCTTTCTGGTGAGATAATATAGCAAACATGCCACAAAGATATTCCATGTATAACATCTTTTGTGGCTTATTTGTATAATGCCTTAAAAGGAATGTATGACATGTAAGGGTTGACCCATAACAGAACCTGACCCTCACCTGAGCATAGAAATCTGGCATGGGCAGCCCTACAGTCTGGGACACAGCCATCTCCTATCGAATCAGTGGGATTGAACTGGGGGTAGCATTAGGTCCTGAACCAGTCCCTCACCTCCCCTTCCCCCCCACTGGATTCCTGGAGACACATAGGATGGCTCCATGAGCCTGACATCTGGGAACATCTCCCCAATCTCAGGCTCATTGCCCACCAGACCTTTAAAAAGCAGCTATGTAATTGGGAGCCCTACCTGCACATGTGCTTTTTTTAAGTTCCTAGTCATTTGTGTAAATGACAGCTGGGAAGCTGGGTGCTCTCAGCTCCCCAGGTTCCCATGCCCTGCACCATGGAGCTTTAAAGACCATGCCTGTCTCTGGAGTGCAGCTGTGCTTTCTAATTCTCCCTGGGCACCTGGACCCAGACAGCAGGGAGAGGGAACCTGATCTCTGGCTCCCAGTATCAGGGAGCTTTAAAGAATGCCTGCAACTATGGCTGGGCTCCTGGTTGATGTGGGAATCTTGACTGGGCTCCTCCTGAATGTGGTGCATGTGGCTACCTATACATGTGCAGTGAGGCTGCTCCGACACACTGTAATTACAGCATGTCAGGGAAGACTCAATTAATCTGGTCTGTTGGAGCATGGTAATTACTATGCTCCAGCAAACTCCAGCATCATGTTATCGGCATCCCTGTACTGAAAAATAGTGGCAGGGAACTTTAGTTAAAGTTTGTTCGATGCGGTTTAGTTACAGCACCCTCACTGCCATTTTTTAGTAGAGGGGCACCAATACACATGACATTCCTGGTGCCTTAATTAGAGTGGCTCTGAGAGCTGCTTTAATTAAAGCATCACTCCCCTCAACTCCCACAGCATGTGTATAAATGCCCAAAGTCTCCCAGAAGGGTTTTAAAACCCCAGAGAGAAAGCTTTCAGCTCTGCCCCTCTCCCCACCCCCCCACAACAACTGGAAGCCTCTGATCCCCTGTGTCCCAGTAGACCACTGTCTGCAACTGGATCTAAAGCTGTCCCAGCTAGGGCTAACAATCAGCAGATTGTCAGCTCACCACACTGGAGACTTAAACTGGTTCTGGTATGGTTAGGAGTCCAGACTGATTGCTGGCTCTGGATCTGACCATCAGCTGTTGTCAGCTTCAGCCCAGACTACACTGGAGCAGGTTTGAGTACCTGGTGAGCTCCCTGGGGCCAGAGCCAAAAATAAGCCTGGACTTGCTGGTGCAGGGAGTGCCGGGGGTTATAAGACCAGGCTCCACCTTTACTGGCAAGTAGTAATGGCACAAGTAGGACCTGATCCCTGATCCAAACAATTCCACCTCCTGCCATAGACATAGTTGGAGGCATGATTGTCAGGATTGCAGATCATGGCATTAAATGAACACATGGGAAAAATCAAGGTAATTCACCAACATAGCTTCACTTTTGATTTGTCCCGTGACAATTTGACACCAGATACAAGTAAGTTATGCTGGTCTAGAGCTCCAAGTCATGTGTCTGTGACTTTTTGTTTTTTTACAACAGTGTACAGACTAATTACTCCAGTGTAAACTTATCTTGTGGTCAAACCATTACAACAACTGATATCTGATTCAAAAACTGATCGTGGACCCACTGATCATGGGCAGAAACAATTTAAATGGCAAATAACAGGTGTGTGGCTGATCAACAGACCACAAGGGCCAGAAGTTTGAGCAGGGAACTGCTTATTTCTGCACTTTAAAATAACAGATATTGGAATGTGAAATTATAGGACAAAATAATCTTATGCAGTAATTGACACAATATTGTCAATTAAGCTATTTGCAAAGGTAGTTTTCAACTCTGTACCACTGGAGTAGATCCTTGCTAAATTTTGATATACATTCCTTGTACTTTTCTGTTTGTACATGTACCACACAGAACTATCTAGAGTGTGGAAAACCCAAAGCTTTGTCATTTATTTATCACCTCTTAATATATAGATGAGTTATGCCAGTTGAGAAAATGAGAGGTACTTAGTAGGGCTGTGCAGAGCAGGTAATATTCAATTTGACAGCCATGTCAAATATTAAACCTGGTCCCACTTTGATTTGCCATCTGCTTCAAGTCGAAGCAGGTCCACTTTGACTCGAGGTCGAAGCTCAGTCAAATATTCGAGCTACTTCGACTTCCCCATAGGCTATAATAGGGAAGGTTGAAGCAGGCAATAACTTTGGCATTTCATGTCTGATCTTGATGAAACATGCAGAAACGATAGCTCCTGAGGAGTCTACAAAACATGCCAAGTTTCAACAAGATATGTTCAGGGGGTACAGAGAAACTGCACCCCAAATTTGTGAGAGCAAAACGCCTGTAACTTCTATGTGCAAAGCCACAGGATGCTCAAACTTGCAGGAATGGTAGCTCCTGAGGAGCCCACAAAGCCTGCCAACTTTCATGGTGATAGGTGCAGGGGCTTCAGGGAAACTGCACCTTAGGTTGCTGACAGACAAAACTCATGATCCAGATGGAGTGAGGAGGGCAGCATTCACTCCGTCTGCACCTGGAGCTCGGGGACGCCCAGCAGCGGGAGGTTCATCTTGAGGAACACCAGCTGCTCCACCAAACCAGGATCCAAGAAGGTGCAGTGGGGTGTAACAACATCTGTAGCCATGCTGAACACCCTCTCGCTTGGCACACTGGTCGGTGGACAGGACAGGTATTCCCGGGAAACTGTAGCCAGAACCGGCCACATCGGGCTTTGGGTTGCCCAATAGGCCAAGGGGTTGCAGTCCAGGGGCTCCACAGGCTCGGCAAGATAGGCAGACACCACAGTGTGAGGGCTGTCTGCCTGATCCTGGGGTCTAGACCCCCTAATGTATGCCATGGCCTTAGCCCATATTGGCAGCACCTGTGGTGGAGGGGAAGACTGGCTCGTGGATGGCAGGCTGGGTTCAGGCAGTGGGTCCCCCTGTTCCACTTCCCCTTGCCTCCGCCGTTCCGCCTCTGTCACTTTCTTAATAAGTACCTCCCTCCAGTGACTCAGTGTCTCGCTTCCACATATGGTGCCTTTCACCCTTGGGTCACAGATGGTGGCCAGCATATGCAATGTGTTGGACCCCAAGGGTTCAAGCCTTTTCATAAGGCCCTACTTCAGCCGCCTCAACAGTGCCTGCACATCTGGTGAAAGCGGCCTGCCCCAGCCAGGAACATTGGCCCCCAGGAAGCTCTCTGTTTGGCTGCGGAGCTCCTTCACTATGGGGACCAACTGGCTGAGGAAGGCATCAGCAGCACTGAGGGTCTCAGTGGCCTCGAGGAAGGGCTTGAGGACCAGCAAGAGCTGGGAGATGGCATCCCACTCAGCTTTGGTCAGGGGGCTGCTGATCCCAATCTCCACAAGCAAGGCCAGCTCATGGATGGCCTTCTGTTGCTCCACTGGCCTCTTGAGCATCAGGTATGTAGAGTTCCACCGAGTCTCCACATCCTGCATGAGTCTGCGTTGCGGGACATTTAGCTCTGCTTGTTTGTCCCGCAGCATCTTGCCCCCCTTGATGCTCCGGTGGAAGTAGCCTGCCACCTTGCTGCATCTGGAAACGGTGCCAGCAACACCAGCAGGCTCATCTCTGGCAGCCCCGTCCCCCTCCAAGGCATCCCTCACAATCAGATGTAAATTGTGTGCCACACAGTGAATACCAGCAAAGTTGGCATCACGGACTGCCTTGACCATATTGGCCCCATTATCGGTGATCCTGAAGCCGCGGGTGAGGTCAGCCTGCCCAACGCCCAGCCACCCCTGCACCATGCAGTGCATGGCCCCCCTTATCTCTGCTGCTGTGTGGGACTCATCCATCACCTTGGCGTGAAGGAGGGCCCACCAATGGCCTGACTGGCCACACCAGTGCCCTGTGAGGGAAAGGTATGCATGATCTCCACCCTGGCTGCTCCAGATGTCTGAGGTGAAGTGTACGGTCACCTGCGGTCCTGCCTTGTGCAGCTCCTCCCTCAAGTGCTCCCTGCATGCTTCATATAGGGAGTGCACCACCGTACTGCTGAAGGTGGTGCATGCGGGAACCTAGTAGGATGGAGCCAGCAGTGCCAGGAGCCACCTGAACCCTGGCCGCTCAACAAAGGTGAAGGGCTGGCCATCCAGAGCAAGCATCTCCCCAGTGGTCTGAGTGACCTTGCTCACCTTTGCAACTGGTCCCTTTTGCCCCCAATGTTCCAGGGTGCCCTGCCTCTGCTGTGGGGGGA
>NW_017728886.1:211731800-211767667 GCF_001723895.1 Crocodylus porosus | reverse complement strand
CCCCGGGAATCCAATATAGGCAAGTCGAATATTCGACCCGCGCTGTTAATATTCGACTTCCAGTATTTGATTTGACAGCTATCTGACCAGCTACTATTCGACTCAACTTTCACTTTTCAGTGTCAAATATGTTGAATATTTGTTGAATCAAATATTAAGTCAAAGCTTCTAGTACTTAGCTGTGTTAGTCTGAAATCAGGCAGAAGGTAGGGCAGCATGGCACCTTAGAGACTAACTTTAAGGTGTGAGCTTTCATTAGACAACAACTTACTTTGACAGGTGCTCTGAATAGGGAAGGCTGCTCTAGCACCCCTCAGTTTCTACCCTCAGCTACTGCAGGCATGTGCCAGCATTTCTGCAGTCCAGACAGGATGTCTTTTTGGTTACAAACTGATGCAGACTAGCCAGGTTAGAGTAACCTGAAAAGATTGAATCAATTCAGGCTCATGCTTTTTGAATGTCTGTCCCTAGCCTTTGAAGACAACCTCCCTAAACAAGTGGTCTTTTAAAATATGGTAACCTTAAAATAAAATAAAAAGGTAGGAAGGCACATGCGCAAACTTTTGACTTGAGATCACCACAGGTTGCTTCTATTTACAGGTTACTAATCCCCTCTCAGACAAGACAATGGAGCAGTCAAGGGCAAAGGCAAGGAGATAAAATTGGCAGACCTCTGCATTGTTCTTCTTAATCTGCGCCATTTACATAAGGGTGAGAAGGCTAGCTTTGTCATTTAAACAGGATTAACTCCTTTTTCCAAATGAGCTTTTGTCCATACAGAAAGACTGAATCTAAGAAATTTAAAGAGTTTCAGCTAGTGTTACATTATTAATTGACTAGGTTTCAGGAATATCAAGTGCAAAAATTACTTCCAGCTGCCAAAAGCAAATGGGATTCAAACTGATTACATTCTTGAACTGCACCTGTGCAACTATGTTTTTATTTATACCAATGCTCTTCAATTGGTTTTGAAACTCCAAAGTTTCTAAATCATCCTTTGAAAAGCCACAGAAGCTCAAGTAACAGAGAGAAGGGCATAAAATAGTTTCAAGCTGTGAAGTAAGGGTGAAGATTACCTGCACTCCTTGATTCATTGTTGATATGAGCAGTATCATGCATAAGTGTAGGTTCTACAGCTCAACTGGCCCTTTATGACCAAGGATAGTTAGAAGCAAAAAAAATTTCCTTAAAAAAAAAGAGAACTTATTGCCTGGATCACAGGTAATCATGATAGTCAACCTAGGAAAATGGACTAAAAATCTGCTTGTTAGTATCATCTGCTTTTCTTACCTGGCACACCTTGCGCAGATGTTCAGTGTGACCTTTGCCTGAGGTTCAACAGGATGTGTACTTCGAGTTTGGTTAAATTTGCTCCCAGAAGACATCAAACTGGTTACTCCTTCCATTCTTAAATCATCAAGATCCTCTGCAACAACACAAATGACTGAATGAATTAAATTTAAATTCTATGAGAAAAAAAACAAAACATCGCACAATAATAATATAAAATATAAAAAATCTTGAATAAAATAGACATTGGATTTATGGCACATTATAACCTGCCTGCCATCTGATAACCCCAGACCTGCATTTTGCATACTGGCTTTATTCCACACAGGAGAGTACACAAATCAATACAAACTCTCCCTGTGCCCAAAGAAGGGTGTTTGTACCCAAATGCTTGCAAAGAACATATTTTCCAACTATTTAGTTGGTCTAATAAAAGATCTCATATTTACCGAAAAAACTCTCTCACAACAATAAGGATGTTTATCCTCTACAATCACTAAATATTGACATAGTGACCAAATGCTAGGTAGAACATAGGCACAATTACTTGTACTTGTAGATATCGTTTTACAAATGCATTTTGTCATCTCTTTAAAGGTTAACGTAGTCTCAAAAAGAATATACAGTATTTAAAAAAATATTCTGTATTATTTCTCAGCAATGCTGCCAGAGTTTCCAAGCTCTGTTCTGCACATTCATTTACAAGAAGTTTGTAAGTTTATCTGTGGGAGATGGCATCCAACAATTCCATTTAGATATGTGGGATAATGAATCCAATCCAAAACAGACATCTAGGCTACTTGCAGACTTGGGAAAAAAACACCAAACAACAGTGCTTTATTTTAAACTCGCGCACTCCCAGCAGACTCCTGAGCCTAGAGCATGCCCAGAAGAGGCATCGTGTTAGGTAGACCCAGCTCACCCAAGGCCTGTATACATCAGGCACTTTAGTGGGGTGTTTTTAGTGCTTTTATCTAATAGCTGATTGAATTAGCTATTAGATAAAAGCACCAAAAAGCCCTGCTGAAGCACCCAATCTATAAAGATGCTCCAGAGCTGGGTCAAAATAACATGCTGCTTCTTCCAGTAAAGTGCAGTTTTTTGTGGTTTTTGTCAGCAGCTGTTATTAGAAGAATACATGTATCTTCTTTATAGTTGTCTTTAGACATAGTTGTATTTTCTTGTTACCTCACACTGAAAAGGCATTCTTAAAATCAAAGGAGACTGCCTAATCTGTAAAATAATATATTACATTATTTATGATTATACATAACATATTATATATTATGCTATACTTATAAATGACATATTCTGTGCGTCTGTATGTGACCTTTATAACCATAATATTGAAGCACCTTAAGTCATTAATATATCTTATCCTCATAAAACCTCCATGAGAAAGAGATTTCTTCCATGTCACAAATGCAGAACTAACTAAAACATATAGTAGATTACCTGATTCGTCCAAAGTCACAAAGCAATTTCTCGGTAAAACAGGAATTCAAAACAGGTCTCTTACTTCCCAGAACAGCAATTTTTTTATTAAATTATCCTTTATAGATATCTATAATAAACAGCGCTTGCAGTCTGGGCTATTTTTAAATGTGCCCAATATTTCTCATCATAAAATCTTGTTTTCAGGTGTTTGCATCTTTTCTATAATTTAACCATTTGTGCTGAAATTTTCCCAGATCAGCAGTTGCTTCAAGCTGACCTCCCTTCCTTCCTGAAAGTTTCAGCCAACACAGTTCACCTATTTCTAAGTGGGACATTAACTAGATATTGTCCTTCTTAAAACAGAGATGAAGGGCCTGGAAACCTGTTCTTTGAAATGTACTTTGGAAATGAATTTGAAATTTTGTAGTAAGTGGACCGTGGGTCAGGGATGAGCCTTTTGTTATACCCATTGAAAAAAATATATAGTTCAGACATTTTCAGTAGAGATTTATCTTAGCTGAAGAGCATGTCTGAACTTCATGATTCCAAGATATGATCATGCCTCAGCCCTCCTGAGCACTCCAACCTGAGGCTGATGGAGTTCAGAAAGCATTTCTAAATGAGACTCCCTGCTGCTCCAGAGAAGTCAGTACAGACATTAGAACTTAGAGCAGGGAGCTTGTGTTCTCAGTTTACCACCAAGCAACGTGCATGAAGTCAGGGTGGAGGAGGAAGCCATCGAAAAGAGGCAGACACAGGAAGCTGGGACAGACATAGTAGGGAGGTATGGACTGTGGAGTGGATTGGGAGAGAGGACTGGGATTGTTTCAGCAAGAGATTTGGGATTGGTAGACATAGAACCATAGAAAATTAGGGGTGGAAGGGACCTCAGGAAGTCTTCTAGTCCAACCTCTCTGATCAAAGCAGGACTATCCCCAGCTAGATCACTCCAGCCAGGGCTTTGTCAAGAGGGCTTTAAAAACCTTCAAGGATGGAGATCCCACCACCTCTGTAAGTAGCCTGTTCCAGTGCTTCATCATCCTCTTCTTGAGAATGTTTTTCCTAATATCCAACCTAAACTTCTCTTGCTGCGACTTGAGAACATTGCTCCTTGTTCTGTCATCTGCCACCACTGAGAACAGTCTAGTTCCATCCTCTTTCAAATCATCCTTCAGGTAGCTGAATGCTGCTATTAAATCCCCCCTCAGTTTTCTCTTCTCCAGACTAAATGCACCCAGGGTCCCTCAGCCTCTCCTCAAAAGTCAAGTGCCCCAGCCTCCTAACTATTTTTATTGCTTTCTGCTGGACTCTCTCCAACTTGCCCATAGCCTTTCTGTAGTGGGGGGGCCTAAAGCTGGACACAGTACTCCATATGTAGTTTCACCAGTGCAGAATAGAGGGGAATAATTACTTCCCTCAATTTGCTGGCAACACTCCTACTAATCCAGCCCAGTATATTGTTAGCTTTCTTGGCAACAGGGGCACACTAGTGACTCATATTCAGCTTATTATCCACTGTAACCCTCGGGTCTTTTACTGCAGAGCTGCTGCTTAGCCAGTTGGTCCCAAGCCTATAGCAGTGCAGGGGATTCATCAGTCCTAAGTACAGGACTTTGCACTTGGAGGGAAGGTATGAACAAGGAGCTGATAAGAGAAATGGGGAATGTTAGGAACTAATTGACTGGGGGAACTGGCATTGGCTAGACAAGAATGCAGAGATTAGGAAGCAGAGAAGAAGCAATAGAGGAACAGCAGAATTGGGAGAATTGGGACTGGCTGGATAAAGAAAAGAACAATGAGCTAGGGAAGGAATGTGGGAGGGAAACTGAGATTGGATAAGGATCTCAAAGAGAGAAGCTGAGATTGGAAGACAGTAAAGAACTGACAAACTGTCAAATTATGCTTTATGTGGGAACTTGGGATTTGGGGGAGGAAGAGTCTAAAAAATACAGTTGTAGATTGTAACTTTGACAATGATCTTGAAGAAAAAGACTATAACTGGCTGGACAAAGAGACTGGCACTAGAAGTGGAGACTGGGAGATAAGGGGAAGAAGATTGGGACAAGAAGGCAGAGATAGAGAAGAGACCAGACTGAAGCAGGTATAGGTTGGAAAGGAAAGGAAAGGGAGAAACAGATTGAAGAGTCTGTTCCCATTAGATAACATTGTCCTCAAGAACCTGAAATAGAATACATATTTTCCAATGTTCACCATTGCTCTGCTGTCCACATATAACTATGAAATCCACTACCAAAATGTCTCTCTCATTTCCTTCTATCTCTGGCCCACATAGAGGATGTCAACCAACTATTGTTATCAGTTATTCCGTTAGTTTGTAACAACATTTATTAAGGTTCTGATCCTGCTAATCACCTGGTGGGTATCAATATGACAACCCATGATGTAACTTCTGTTTTATCTATTTGATTTTTTTAAAGCAAGGAAATTACAGGAAACTTGTGTTAAATAAACATTATTGAGGTTGCAAGGTAAACGCTAAAAGTTAGGAAATAGCAGAATTAACCTTCACTGTGCAATCTTAATTCAGCCTCACTGGCCACGTCCAGACAAGCATAGCCGTGTGGTATGCGGTGCTGCAGATACATCTGCAGTGCTACATACTGCACACTCAGTTGTCCTCTGTGCTGCAAGGGAGCAGTGTGGGGAGGAGTTGACCCCTGAATCCAGGGGTCAAAAAAACATGCAGAAAAAAAAGCAGAGCAGAACATGAGGGGGCAGCATGCCCCGCTCAAAACTGGAGCCAGGCCACTCAGAGCCATGCTCCGGCTGCCGGCCAGACTCCAAGCGACAGGATCACCACTGCTATAGCCCTGGGATGCCTCCAGTACCCCAGGAAAGGCTGCTGGGGCCATATCAGTGCTGTCCCCGGACTCCCCTACCGCATCTGGGGTAGGGGACCCTGGGGAACCAAACATCCACACACATGTGGATGTGACCACTGTGTGTATGCTAGAGCCTTAAATTTATATGACCATATGCTATTTCTTCTCAAAGATGCTGCCTCCTTCAGTATGCAAAATAGACTGCTCTAAGAATGTACAATGAAGATCTGTATAATCAAGAAAACTGTTGTCTGCTGGATGCCTGCTTCATTTTTTACAGCAGATTAAAGCAAATAAAATCAGTGAATTGCAAGAGGAGAAAAGGAGATGCCCGAGTTAAAGGTTTCTGGGTGCTACCCTGGAGAGTTCGATTCTATCCCTGCTTCTCTTACCAAGGTCCTATGTGATGCTGAGCAAATCCCTTCAACCAAACTAATTGTGCATTCCTCGTTTTTTTTTATACTAACCTTAATACCCTGGGGTCCAATTTACAGAAGTTCAGTGTTCTCACAACTGCAACTCAAGGGAATGCAAGCTATGCTTATATTTATGAAATGCTAAACAAATCTAAGTATTCTGAAAAATTAGTTTCTATGCAATGCAAACTGGGCACAAAAATTTGGCCTTAATCTTTCTGTATCTCAGCTTTTTATCTTTAAAATGGGGATAATATAACCTCATAAGAGTTTTGTTAATATAATTTTGTTTGGAAAGCATTCATAGTGGTAAGTGTCATAGAAAATCCCATAAGGTAATTGGTAATTCTGTTTCCAAAGCAAGGTCTATGTTTGAGTAGTTTGTAATGTACAGTGTGTGACCCCAAGCCTTAAACAAAAAGACAAGAACAAAATATTGCCTAGTTGTGCATCAGTAATATTAATTCTGACATTTCTTAACTTTTGGGTGTTTGACTATGTAATTTTAATAATGGCCTTTTAATATAGAATTTATATTTGGGTAATACTATTGTTTGTTAGATTATACAGTGCATCACAGACAAATTTTCAGTTAGATTTATGCAACTGCAAGCACACAGTTTTATAGATCCATTCTATGGACAAATACCTATAGTGAAAGTACAAAGAAAAATTTTCTGAATGCATCTTCCACAGTCTGGTACTTGTGTGTTTCAATTTAAGAGCATATAAATGTGTCCGTATGCCTGCAAATGTGCCAAGCTTATCGCACCAAGTAAGGCCTTTTTTCATCTTTCCATTTCCTTATGTCCCCTTGCCAATTCCCTACAAAATCCACCTCTATTTGAAGGATATCCTTCAATCTCCAACATCTTGCCTCATGCAACAAGCTCTCCTTTTCCCCTCTCTCTCATAGCAATATCCTCCCTTTCAGGGTTACTGTCAACCCTTCTTTTCACACCTGTTTGAGAGATAAATTATTCAGGATGTCAGGATTTTAAATGTTGGGAGAGATGGTCAGAGCTCAGATGGAGGGGGTTGTCAATCAGGAAAGCTGGAAGGATACCACCCTCTGGTTCTTTGATTTAGAGACAATTAGATATTCTGCCTGAAGCTAAAGTATGTGCTAACTACACACCAAAGGCTCCATGAATATACCATTTCCTTACTGAATTTCTCAGTTCAACATCAGTAGGGTTCTGCCCATAGATACTTTTTTAGACCACATTGAGACTTAAAATATCAAACCAAATATAAAGGCAGGATATCCTGTACTGTAAGTAAAGGTTATATGTTCAAAGAGCATCATGGTAACTTATGGTTGTCAGTGTGTGTTCTTTATAGCAAAATTAGTTTAATTCAAGCAAGAATCTGTCTGGAAGAACAGGGAAAAGGAATAAATGGCTTTAGACACTGGCTAAAAAGTGGGTTAAGAGTTAAGGGTCAGTGACAGAACCACTATCATTAATGATTCTGCTGCCTCTGCAGCTGGGGTACAAGATCCAGAGAAGAAAAATTCTAAACAAAGAAGGACAAAAGAACATGATTAAAACAGACATTTCTCAAGAGAGATAATTGTGCACTGGACCCAGACTGAACGGAGGTCACCATCACAGGATGGTAAAGCTTAAGATCAAGTAGATATGAATATATCATGTTTGGTTTTAGAATACAATACTCTGTTATTATGCAAGCTTAATACACAGTTTTCAAAAAGTCATATCAAGAGTAGCAATAGTACATAAATAGAAGGAGAGTAGATTTCATGTGATTTGAAAATATTAGATGGTCATAAAGAGAGAGTAAAGGCCTCAGAGTTAGGAAAGAAACTCACTGAGAATTTTTTAAAAACTATACAGGCATTTTTTATCCATGTTCTAAAATGGGGAGTAAGTGGAGACATGGAGTGGAGTGATACATTGCTGTACCTGAGGTGTTGAATGGCCAACACCAATATCTGCAGCACTTTGGTTTTCCTCAATTGTGAACCAAGTCTACTGGTGCTTATGATAACTGTTGAAATCAGAGCTCACAATTTTGACATATCACTGCATTTTAAAGTGTGTGTAGCTGGATTAGATTCACAAAAATATTATTTCCCTTTGATAAACAAGGTGCTGTCAATGTGTCCATGCAATGAGATTATATAAATGTAAACAGAAAGGCAGAATAAGTAACAGTAAACTTCAATACAAACATATAAATTCACTTTATACTACAACTTTGAAAAGGTTCAAAGTTGATCATAGGATGGCCTCTATCATAAATGTTATATTCTGTTCTTTACACTACAAGCTACTCCTTACTCACCCGTACTCAGTGAAACATTTGATTAGCTATTATTCTGGCTTTTTCCAGCCAATAGAAAGTGAAGTTAGGCCCCAGTTTAGCTAGTAACTTAGATGTTATGAATGTGTTTACTTGCATCTACAGACAAATACGAAGAATCATGCAAGAACTAAATAATTGTCCCTTTTTTTTTTTAACCCAAACAGCATTTAAATATACTAAAATATATAATTGTTACAATTAAACAATTACCAGATTTTTCAGAGAATTCTCATTTACATAATGCAGTACTCTGCATGGGGTATTGGGGTAGGAACAATCTATTTTGGAAGCTATGTGCAAATCCACTGGCATTCAGAATGGAATTATAAATGCAATTCCATTTAGCCAAATCCTGATTAACCAATATATTTGTTGAACTTAAATTGCATTCCCAAGATTTACTATGGTTTTGGACAGATACATACTAAAAATGGAGTCAGAATTTAAAGCAGTTAATTTGCATTGTATCAGAGGCACATAGATATACACTTCCCTCCTAACAAAGCCATTTTGAATGTTGCTGGAGTCAATATTATTGTGCCAATTCACAGGTAGATAACTAGGAGTAGTGGTCTCAGAATTCCCTTTGGCTATGATTCCTCTGAGTCTTGCAGGGTGGAAACTGCAAAGCCTTATGGGATCTGATCTCCAATCTTCTAGGCAACGCTTCCTAAGGTTAAGAACTGTACTCGTTTACACACCCATTGCATTCCCAGTGGCAGCAGAGTATGGATATTATTTTTCTTCACCTTATGGGCATTGAACAAGCAGTTCTATGAATCCTGGTGAAGCCATCTACATTAATAGGAGAGACTTTTAACCTAATTATTCATCTTTCTACCCTGTCTGAGTTTTTCCCAGCTACTGGATATGGTAGATTTCATGGTATGGTCTCCATGTCCTCCTTCAGCAGTGTTGGTATTTCATTCCCAAAAATAAAATTCTGGCATGGTCACAGTTGCATCATTGGTTCATGAATGAGATGAATTCACAAGTCCCCAAAACTACTACTTCCTTTCCCAATTTTCTGAATAGCCAGAAACCATTGATCTAGAAATGAATATTTGCAAGCCCCAAGACTAAAGAACGGAAAATTGATTTTGTTCTCAAGGTCTACGCCACTTCCCACTTTTGAAGTCTCTCTGACAGGGCCCCAGACACTTTCACCTACAGCCTCACCACCTGACAAGGAAATAGCAACTAGAAATAGTCTTCTACATTACACGCTATAGGCCTTATACATTGCAGGTCTCTAGGTGCTTATAACTACCTGGAGGATAGGAAAGGATTCCAGTGATCCTTCCAGAATCAAGGTACATTGCTACTATCTGGGTGTGTCTACACATGCATTAACATGCTTTAGTTAATGTGTATTAAATCTAGTACCTCCATTGTGTGGTACTATGAAAATGGACATTAGCCTGTCTTAACGCACTTTAACTAAAGGGCATGGTTTTTAAGTGACAGTTTAGTGCACATTAAAATAGGCTAATGCACATTAAAGTGCAAGTGTAGATGTGCCCACTAATGATTTCCATCCATAACTATGCAGGAATTCCCTCTGGGTAACTCAGGCAGCTAATCCTTGACAGTGTCCATGGATTCTGAACTGTCTGGTCTTAATAGCTGGCACACCTCCTGCTCCATGGTCCTATTTTTCCATGGTTCCATCCTTGAGGAGTAGGGATTCTGCAGGATCTTTTGGGACTGTACCCTAAGCCTAGGATTGATCCCACTCAGTCTTTCTGAACCTGTCCCCAGTCTTCCTTATCCACTGGGGTCTGCCCCCTGTCTCTGCGCCTCCTGGCACTGTGCCCCTAGAGCTGGGGTCTGATTACCCCCTGTCGGTACACCTCCCTGGCGTTGGGGTCTGATCATCCCATCACTGTGCCTCCCTGGCACTGGGACTTTTCACAGTAGTGTACCCCAATGAGGCTTTCTCCTCCCCAAATAGCCCTACCTGGTGCACTGGATAAAACAATAACATAAATATGAGCCCCTGGGCTATAACATAATACAAGTCATACAAGCCACACTCTGGCTCCTTAAAACCCCCAAACTGCTCCTTGCTCATGGAGCATCCCCCAGCTCAGGGTACCTTGTAGAATCCTGGAGCCTCATTAGCTACCGCAACAGTCTGGCCAGCAGCCACAACATTCTGGGGGAGTTCTGCCATGCAGGAGCTCTCTTCCCCTGGCCACTTGCCAGGGACTGCCTCCTGCCAGCCTTGACCCTGGAGTTTATATGTGCCCAGAGGCCTATCCCTTTCCTGTCAGCTGACCAGCCTGGGTGGTTGGACTATTAACCCCTACCCTTCTGTTGCTTGGTGCTCCTGTAGACTCGGATCTTAAAGGGGCAGCCCTGCCTCTCAGTAACAGGGCTAGGTTTCCCTGTTACACCATGACAAGCAGTTTGGAATATAGGTATTTGAAAGCAATGCCGTGACCATGTGTAGGGTAGTCACCAGGTAGGAGCGCGTGCCCTTACATCCAACAGACATTCACTTGCCCACTCAGGGTGCTCACAACCTTTGTTGGTTTAAGTGGAGGTTCCTATGCTATCTCTCTCCCTTCCTGCCACGACTTTAATGTTGAAAAGGATCTTTCTTTTAATTATTGGAGATGTTAATGAAAGGGAGGTGGTGACTACCTGCCTCCACTGTGGCCGACCGCCAGTTCCCACCCAGTTCCCAAGGCCATGGACAGGGAAAGTAGCTAAATGATTAGGCTGGAAAGATTCCTTCCTTTTCCTTTTTAAAAATTATTTTTATCATTAAAACATTTAGGAGATCTTGGCTCTCTGGGAAGCAAGTCCCAATTGTCTCCTGGGCTCATTACCAGGCTTCTCCCAGCACCAGCTTTCCTGCATTCTCTGGCAAGTTGGGGAGTTCTCTTTTCCCCTCTGGGCTGATTGGGACTGTCCCGGGACCCGAAGGGGCCGGGAAGACTTACCGGGAGAGCAGGACGCCGCAGTGGAGGGAGAGCCCGCGCAGCTCGTTAGCCACGTCTATGTACAGCTGCGGCCGGCAGCTGACGGTGACGTCAGCCGCCGGCCGGGAGATTTAAAAATGGCGGCCGCCGCTCCGGAGGCAGCAGATGGAGAGGGGAACAAATGGCTGGCAAAGCCGTTCCCAACGATAGCCCAGTGAGACAAGAGCTGCTGAGCTGAAGTGCTGGAGAGTCTGGTAGCTGGGAGAAGAGGCGGAATGGTGGGATCACCGGCAGATAAAGCCTGCAGTTCCAGATCGGGTGAGCAGCAGAGGATCAAGACCACCCAGGAAGATCCTGAGTCTCAGGAAGTAAGTGCCGTGGCGGTGGGTGCGGGAAGCACCAAAGAGGGGCATGAGGCTGAAGGCTTGCCCAGCGGGAGAGAAAGATTGGGGCGGGATTGCCGCCTAGAATAGAAGGCAGAGATCGAAGGATACGGGGACAGCGCTATATTCATCCAGGAGATGTTTACTCCCGGGGCCAGACCATAGGGGCGCTGGTGGTAGGTCAGGGAGGTAGGCCTTACAGAGGGATCACTTTGAGGAAGTACGCAGCTGATGGTGTAGGGTGACAGATCGGTGGTGGGAATTATACAGTGCTATAGGGCTGGGACATCTATACCAGCGGGGAAGGAGTCTGACAGCCCATCACGGAGCAGGTGCAGGGAAGTGGAGACCACAGGTGGCGCGAGGCTGGGGTGTAGGGGTGGCAGGAGCCCCGTATGTAACTGACAAAGCCAACCCGGGACACCGAGGGACCTGTGAACTAGCCCCACCCCACTGGGATAACAGCAAAGTCATGGCAGCCGAGAAGCAGGGTTGGCGAAGCAGGTATACAACCAAACCTAGTAACACCAGTGCTCGGTGAAGAGGGTGGTCACCAAAACAGGGTGCCAGATTACTAGGAGGGATCTACGAAGGCCCATCGGGGACAGGGACCATGTCAGGCTTGATTGGCAGTGCGCAGCTGCTTAACAAGCAAAAAAAAACTTTAATGAAATTGCAAAGATCAGCTGTGAGAGGACACTACTTTCCCCGCCCTCTTTCTTGAGCCACCCCGGCTTCTCTTTCCCTCAGGGTCTAGGCTGTGGGACCCTTAGAGGGTGGGTTTCATTTCCTTCCTCCCAGGTCTCTCACTTTTGCTTATCAATTTTCTCCCCTGCAGCAGCTGTGCCTGGGTTACTCAGTGGCTAGCGGCACTTGATCACCGTTTCTGAACAAATAAAATAACTGGCATCCCTGGCTTTGGACCATCTGCCCTCCTCAGCTTCCTTTCTTTCTTCCCTCAGCCCTTCTCTTTCCTGTCTTTAAAGGGGTTCTTCCATGGCCGGAGCCCAATCAGGTGCTTACCCGGCTCCCAGGTGTCAATCTAGCATTGCGTGCTCCCAGCCTTCGTTCTCCCGCTGGTTCCTCCTTCCTCGCCTTCTCTCCCTAGCTCTGCCCCTGGCCCCCTGGATAGTGCCTCAGCCGCAGATTTGCCCCAACCCGTCTCACCTGCCAAGGTGATAAGAATGGGCTGGGGCAAATGGAGGGAAGCTCCACCGGGAGCTCTTGCTGCTGCACTGTGGTCCTGTTCTGGTTGGGTTGGTGTTCCTGGCTGGGGAGGCATTCCTGGTAAGTACCCTTCAGCTCCTCACACCATGCTCATGAATCTTTTTGTGCCAAGATCATTATGAGGGAAAGATTATGCAGTAGTGCTACTTCATTGTCAGCAGCAAAGAAGCTTATGTCTTGCATTCACAGTTCTCCAATTTCCAAGTTCTTACTTTTTGATCCCTACTCTGTTACCACTCTGATATTCTGATCAGACCAAATCAGTCTCAGCATTTCATCTTCTCAGTTTCTTCTGACTATTAACTGTTGAAACCCAGAACTTGCATTCTGAATTATTTCTCATTTGGCTATCCAGTGAAAAATCTCTATTTTATACTTCTCAAAAAATGGAAATCCTGAACAATTTCAATTGCAGAATTCTGGATTTCTAGGATTCCTGTTCCGGCAATATTTCACTTTTGCATTTTTAATTTTTATGTTATTTTCCTGTTATTTCTTAACAAGTTATTGCTAACTGTAGTGATGCATCTTATGAATGCCATGCACACCTATTATCAATATGCTGTAATACGGCATAACATGCAATTGAAAATAATAGAATACAGCAACAATTTTATTAAAAATAATGAAAACCAATAATTGCTTAGACCTGAAACAAAATGCTGCTTGGTTTGTTGCAATGAAAGTTTGACACTTTGTTCAACAATAAATTAGTAATGGTTTGATACAAGTACTTTTGAAAATAAAGAGAAATATGCGATATCAATTATACTGCTGGACTATATAAGTATAATTTTTGTTATTGTTACTAATATTAATCTCTCTCTTTCATATGACATTTTAGGATTTCAATGTTCACAGATTAATATTTAAATTTGATAGTCATTTGATTACTTCAGGAATAGATGCATGGATTGATTTTAGATCGCCATTAAATTATATAATTGGGTAATCATTCACAATGTGTTGCACCATCTGAAAAATTGCACCACAATCACAACTTGGACTGTCTTTGATTCTCCATTTATGGAGCTGAGGGCCTGGGGTTCTGACTGGCTTGGAGGTGAGGCCAGGGCCAGGGCCAGTGTAGCCAAAGGTCCCGGGGGGACCACACCCATAAGGGGGAACAGCTTAAGGAGCTAGGTAGCCTAGAATGAAGGTGAAGCAAGCCGCCTGAGTGCAGGGATCCAAGTGGGATCCAGACTGGAGGATTCTGGGGCCCAGAGTGGGACTGCTGACGTCAACATCTATAGATGCCATCTGCGAGGCTCGGGCTGTGGTGTAGGGGAGGAATGGAGCCACAGAGAGCGTCCCCTGGTATCGGAGTAAGAAATGGGCAGCCTCCCACCTAATTAACATCCTAATTAGATAAAAAGGCGTGGCAGGTGCAAGAAAGAGAGAGCCACAGAGCTCAAAAGCACAAGGGCTAAACATACGATCAGTGGCCCCAGACCCACAGCCCCAAAGGACCCAGAAAAAACCCTCCTTACTCAGTTGTTTCTGGAGGGGAGGGGCTGGGAACTCCAACACTGGTATAAAGAAGAGCCTGGAACAGGCAAGAGGGGGAGCGTGGAACCGGAACGAGGAGGATCAAGCCAAGCTACACTGCAGAGAACCCCGAGAGCAATGTGGAGAGCTGGTAGGAGACTCCTCCAGACTACGACCACCCCAGAGGGAACTTAGAGAGAGGACTGTTGACCCGGCAGTACTTGGAACTGCTTGTTACCATGCTGGGAGCCAGCAGAGTCCGTACCATAAAGTCTCTAACACAGGAGCACTGTAGAAAGTTGGTACCTTAAAGTCCCTAAAAGGGGCGCAAGCAAGATTTTGTCACAGATGGACCTAATGCGATGAGGGGAATCGTGATGACCCCAATAAGAGGCTCGTGGAGAGCCACCATAGAGACGGTAGCAAAAGAAAAGAGGGACTGACCTCATGAACGTCATTTTTGTTTGTTTTCTGCTGAAAGGAGCTGGAACAATAATCCAGGCCAGGAGTGCTTGGTTTTGTTTTGTTTTTTGTTTTTTTCTTCCTGGAATGGAGGCCACAGGGAAGGACCAAGTGGCCGATCAGAAACCAGTGGACTGGGAAAAGGTGTAGGGGTGGCGAAGCCCTCAGGAAAGTAGGACCTCATGGGACGACTAATTGAACTACACATCCAGATACTGAACCAACTCTTTAAACACCAAGTTGTGGCAGGCGAGAGCATGGCTGTGTAGAACTCTAATTAGAATTAGTCTCTCTCAAGTCGCAAGCAGGCAGTGTCCTACAGGCCTGCAAGTGAAGGAGATACCTGACAGCAGGTGAGAAGTGTTCACAAAAGTGGAGGTTCCAACTGAGAATTATGCCAAGATATTTTGGGAACTTCTTACGCATACCCTCTTCTCCACAAAAAGCAATGGTGAGTTTCTGGTTGGCATGGGTATTGTTTAGATTAAATAACGTGATGACAATTTCCCTCAGATTTGGAAGGAGTCTACAACACACAAAATATTCTTCCAGTAACTTGAGGCCTTAATAAAGAACTATCTGGATTTCAGCCTGGGTCCCTCTTAGAGCAGCAAGTGCTAGGTCATCGGCATTTCCAGCTGATGGTTACAGGAAGATCACTTACATATACATTAAAAAGTGCTGGTGCAAGCACTGATCCTTGTGAGAGAATGTTATTTAGTAGATGGGTTCAGCTGACAGAGTTCGCTAGCTGAACACGGTATCGCTGGTTAGACAGGAGCATTCATAAGATACGGAAGGTCTGCTAGCACCTAATGACCCTTGACACCTTCAGCAGGAGACCATCTCACCATAGAAAATCATAGGCTGCTGATAAATTGATGAAAACAGCTCCTGTGATCGCTTGCGCTGTCACCACAACACAAATCCAGAAAACAATAAATCTATGACTATCTCACCATTAAAATTCAGGATGTATCTATGATAAATGTGTATAAACCTCCAAATGCCACATGGATTCCAACCATGCTGCCTACCATTAACCATCCAGGAATTTTCGCTGGCAATTTTAACAGCTACCATATGGCTTGGGGCTACATAGATGCCAAAAACCGTGGAGAACAAGTCATTGACTGGGCAATGACAGAAAGCCTCCTTGCTCCTTCTACTTGAGGCTAAAAATCAAAGCACTTTCCACTCTGCACGATGGAGAAATGATGCAAACCCTGATCTGCACTTTGTCTCATGTGATAGCTTGGGTGAACCTCTATGTGGCTCAAGAACGGTATTAATCAATTTCCCAAACAGTCAGTACAGGCCGGTCCTGATACACAGAGGGGTTGAAATTCCAAAAATAACATCCTTTCCCGTGCCATGATACAACTTCAGAAAAGCTAATTGGGAAAGTTTTACTACGAATATTGAGCTCACTGTTTCTTGGATTCCACCAAAACCAGAAAATATTGAGTGCTTCACCAAGCTTGTGCTCAAAGCAGCCCAGTTACACATCCCCAAGGGCTACCCACCAGAATACACTCCGTGCTGGAGTGAACAAAGTGAGTCTCTGTTCCAGGAATTCTTGGCCTCAGGAAACCCAGAACATTGCAAAGTTCTCTTGAGCTCACTCAATGAATCCAGAAGACAAAGATGGACCAAAACAAGAGAGTCATTAGATTTTACACACTGAAGCCATAAAGCTTGGAGCCTCCTGAGAAATCTAGGAGTGGCACGACCATCACCAAATAAGACCATCAATATATCTGTAAAAGCCATCAAACTCAAAAATGCTGCTGGATGGAAAGACCCCTATAGATCACCATACTAGGCAGTAAGGGCTTAACTCCATCAATCAATGACTAATATTATACTGAACTATTACTGATATATAACAAATACATAAAAGGTAATAAAATGTTAAAAATTTAATTTAATTCAGAAATGAAATTTTGTATTTCAAAACTGACAAATCTGAAAGAAAATTGTTTTGACATCAAACTATTTTTCCCTATGGAAAACTTTAAAGTTTCATGTTTTTTTACTGTTTGGTTTGACAAAACAGCATGTTCCATCCAGACACATACTGAAATAAAACGATTTCTGACTTCATTTGCATATGCTATCGTAGTATCTGACCGCATGGCTTTTCTTCTTTCTAAATTTATATGTAGTACGGGACCAAGGTTTAGCCATTGATTCAAATCTTACAGATATTTTTAGTCAACAAAATAGAGGAAAGAATCTATTTTTCAACCATAACAACATTTTCTGTGTTTAAACTAATGTACATTTGATAATAATCTTCATCAAAACATCAAAGAAAAAACAAAGGAATTTTAAAAAATGTTTTTGGGGGGTTATTTTTGGTTTCAGGTTTCTGTTTCTTTGTTGCATTCCAGATCCTTGCTGAAGGAGAGACGTGTGTTTTTAGAACTATTTTAGCATGCTTGCTTCCTGAAATAGAGCCAAAATTTTGAAGTTCAGATGACTCTGTTGTTTGTGTGCGTCTTCAATAAATCAGCTTTGCAGAACTACAGCAGTTTGCATATGGTAATACGCAGTTTCTGAAACCTTTGCTGATCAACTTGGACAAATTAGAATAAATAAGTTGTGTCATAGTCCATGGACCAGACCTTTCCCCTCATGATATAAAATAATGACTTTGCAGAAAGACAGCAAGTCTCCATAGAGCTGTTTAATTTTGTGTAAATCAATTTTTGTGCAACTATTTATGGCAACATTAACATTTCTTTGCATCCACAAAGTTTTTCTACCAGTTTTCTGGCAGTTAAACTTTGCTAGATTGTCAAGTGGTTCTAGAAACGTGTACACTTTTCACTGAAATGAAAGTCGAGATGAATCATGAAAATCCCACATAATCTTCTGACAGACATTTCCAGAAATCCTAGAACTTGCAATAGCTTTCTTTTTAAATGTTACTATTATGAACATTTCTAATCTGTCATTCTGTATAGCAGGGGTCAGCAACCTATCCCCCTGGCTGGATCCAGCCCATGGAAATGGAGCTTCAGTGGTATGCAGTGGTTGGGGGGAGGAAGAGGGGACTTTGGCAGCAGTTGCTTTCCTCATGCCAGCATAGGAAAAGCAATGCTCCAGGTTTTCCCCATGCTGATGGCAGGGGCTTTCCCCACCCTTTGTCAGTGCAGGGAAAAGCAGCAGTGGCAAGTACTTTCCCTGTGACTGTCATAGGTTCTTCCCCCGTACCAGCAACAGGGAAAAGTGGCAGTGGCATCTGGGTCATAGTACTGGCCTTCCCACCCACCAGTTCACCTCTGACCCAAACTGGGTCAATCCAGCTAGCAGCCTTCAAAGCTTGTGGACTGCTGCTCTATAGCATCCATGGACTACTGCTCTACAGCATCCAGATGTCCATGGATACTTGGTTCCTCAGGGACAACTAGCATCAGCCACAGATACTTGTTGCTGGGGAACACCCACACCATGTGTGCTTCGGCATGAGGCAAGTTACCCCGGGGTGGCAGGGAAGGCTGGGGTCAGCACTGTACCAGTACAGTGATGGACCATATCTGTCTTCTAAAACAGGGCTGTCCCAACTTCTGGGTGGCCAGGGACTTCATGCTTCATGAGCTGCACACTGCACAGGCCCCACAGACCCTGTGGTGGAGTAGCTGGATGCAGGATAGATTTGGAAGCCAAAGATCCTAGCCACAGCAGCAACAGGAATGATATGGGGAGAGAGGGGGTTCACCATTTAGACACCCCTGTTTATAATTTAAAAAGAAAAGTCTTTATAAACACAGTAGGTTGGTGGCACAAATTCTTATTCAGCCTAACTTCAGGCAGAAACTAGTTTTCTGTACTGTGAAAATTCTTCAGGATGCACTTGAAGCAGGAGCAGGCAGTAATGTTCCACTGAAATGCCTCTGCATTAAAAAGTATGCATTAACACAGGGGTGATCAACCTGCAGCACAAGTGCCACAATCTACATTACTTCTTGAAGCATAAGATACATTTCATTGCATCTCCAGATAAAAATTATGGTATCTTAAAAAACAGAAATGTTCCAATTCACTGAATATCACTTTTGTTGTCTAGAAGAGGACTAGGTAAGTCCACACTCCGGAGAAGTGTGGCATAAAAAATATAGATAATTCTGCTTCTTCAGATATAATAGGTAAAATCCTGACTCCACTGAAGTCAATAGGAGTTCTGCCATTGACCTCAAAGGGACCAAGATTTCACCTATAATCTTGCAGGAATCTCACTGGTGGGTTTTAATTCCTCAGTACAAGACTAGTCCAACTACGATAGCTCTTGAGATGCGTTTAACCTGAAGGTCAACAACAGTGGAATACAACACAACCCAGAGCCCCTGGTGGCCATTGTACATCATCCCCTGCTGAGTATAAATACTGCTGGCTAACAATTCAAGTCAGTTCTTTCAATTAAGTGGGAGGAAAAGCTCCCAGAAATAAAAGCTAGTTCAACTGAAGACATAAAAAGGATCGTACAGAGTTGTGAAGATCAAGGCGTAAGAGAACAGAAAGCCTAAAGAAAGTTTACTCTTCCTACTGTGAAGAGAGGGGGCTAAAGGACTGTATATCCTACCACAGGAGATATTCCTGGAAATAGAATTGCAAGCTAAGTAATATTCCTTTCCCAAAAAGAAACATGTACAAAATTCCAATTCCTGGAAGGTGAGCAGCTTGAAGGATATTCCAAAAGTGAAAAGAAGTTACAGGTACAATGAAAGCTACGCAACAGTACAAACAGAGAAAGGTTTTCAATTTTTACTCTTAATTTTTTTGCATATTGACAATATGCAAAAAAACTACAATATCTATTTCAAGAGTTAAGAAAATAGGTACCACTACACAGGAAGAAATACTGAATCAACGACTAACAAGCACCTCTGGTTCTTTAGCCCTAAAATGGACTAAGACACTCTGTGATGTTGAAGTACTGTTAACCCAGGTGCTGGTACACAGAGACCGAAGCTGCTGCTCAGGGTACTAGAGCTATAGCACTAAGGTCTATAGCCAAGCGACTAATAAAGGGGCTTATAAAGGCAATTTTTTTGCACTGAGATGCAGAAAAAGCACTAATGCTTGCAGATGTTAGACATATATGCACCAAAACTATTGCAGAACATCAGCAAATTATTTCAAAAGACAAGAGTGGTTAAAAAAAAAAAAAAAAAGATCAAGTGCAAAAGTGCAGTAAATGTCTGCTGAAGTGCCAGAAACAGAGAGGAAAAGAGAAATTTATGCATGACAAGGGGTGTCATCTGCTGAACAAAGGAAACCTGCTATATGTTCAGCCCTACTACTGTTGCCTTCAAGGAACCTAGGGTTAAGAGAGTTTTTCCACTTCCAAGACCCAGACAACTTGGAAAATTGCATCTTAACAGACAATTCAGATGTATACAAATGGAAGACATGTTAATAAATTGTTAATAATAACTGGTAGGATAGGGAAAACAGTAGAGTCTTACTTTTTCATTGAAAAAAAACCATGCATTAAACTTGCCAAAATATCAATACGCTTTCTATTTTCACTACATCAATTAAACTAAATGACAAGAAGCTGATACCTTCTATTGTGATTAAACTGATAATGAGCCAAAACACCGACACAGGAGATTAAGATCTAGCACTCCAGCTATCAAAATGTGCCTTTTGTCTTGTAAACTTTCCTTCATCTTATTTGAGTCCATGAAATAAGCTAATACAAAGTATTTATGACCTCTGGTACTTTAACATGGATGTTGAAAGACTATTCAGTAATAAATATATAGCCAAGTCTTTTTAAATCAATTTTTGAGCTCTTTAAATAAAACAGTGAAATTACAATGACTTTGCAGCAATTATAATTTTTGCACAAGCCACCAACTGACTGAGATTAAAACCTAAGGCACAAACCATATAAGGTCCAAGATGTAGTTTCATATACCACCAAAAGATTTAAGAAATTTATAAGCAACTGATTATATTTAAAAATCAAAGTATAAAATTACCATATTTACCCAAATCCAAGATGACTTCAAATTTAAGATACCCCTCCCCACAATAATTAATTCTATATAGGGAAATGTATAAATTTGTTAAAGCTTTCCAGGTATAAAACATAATTATGGGGAGGGTCATCTTAAATTCACTCCTCCCCCACCCCTGACTACTGCAACAGGAAAGCAGTAGGGCTGTGCAAAGCTTCGGTCCCTGATTCAATTCAGTGGAGATTCGGCCTAATTTGGTAGCTGAATCTCCGAATCCAAATTGAATCAGCAGACCCTTTAATCTCTCTGAGTTGAATCAGAGCTCTCTGAATCGATCTGGACAGATTTGGAAAGATTTGGCGATTTGGATATAGACACAGCTTTAAATGTTTTATCTACACACCTCAAGCTACCAGGCTGCTCATGAATACTGTGATGGTGGGGCAGATGGAGCATCCCACAGGAGCACATGGCCGGGGGGGAGGGCGGGAGGATCCCCAGCACACTCAGCAGCAGATCCGAAAGTCGACCAGAAGCACTTCCAGCCCACTTCCAGGTTCTCCAGGGAGTGCTTTGGGGGTGAACTGGGGTGACTGCCCTGGGTCCCATGCTTTGGGGGGCCCCACAGAGCTGGGTGGAGTGGTCACGTGATCTTCCTGAGTAACAGCAGGAAAATGTGTTCTTCAAATTAATATTTTAAAATGTCAAAAGGTTCTTCACATAAAACAAAAATATTTGGTAAATTCCCTTTTAAAGGGTGTATCTCCCTGAGCAGCAAGATGAGGAAAGTGGCCTGTAAGCCACATGTGAATTAAAGCCTGTAAGCCATACAGCAGGTGAATGAAAAGAAGCAATTCAGCAGGCCATAGCAAGTTAGATCAGTTATGATAGTGTTCTTTGTATGCTCAACAAGAGGGGAGAATATTCTGGTCAGGATAACAGCTTCAGAAGGGAAGTTTTCGTCCACAACATGAATAACATTACATATGGAATTGCCGTAGTAGCTGGTTAAAAACTAAGCATATGGAATACCAGTCTCAGTAGAGAACAACCAGCTAGGAAGGGTAAGTAAATGAGCCTAAAAAACAGTGGCTAACCATTCATCTAGAATGCAGAAATATGAAAGCAATGAGAAGAATTTTGCTACATAAAAACTTCATTTCCAAGCCAAAACCTACAAATCACACCTGGACTCTAACTGTGTGTGAAGCTTGTGACTTATTTTATTAATTCACTAACCAACCTTAAACTTAGGAGCACTAACATTTCAAAAATAAAATGAGAATTTTTAAAAAAGGGCTAATAGAAACTTAGTCCTGTAGCTCTTTGCTCAAAAAGCACTATTTATATTTTAAATAAACTAGCAACATTTTCAAACCTGTCATAAAATTAACAAATGTTCAATGCAATAAACAGTATTTAGGGTAAGAAAAAAATACACTATATCTTTAATGAGAATAACAAATATGATGCTGTTCATCACTGTTTATTATGAAATATATCTTTAAGAATATTTTTATTTTTATTATTTAGAAAATCTTTTGAAAAGTCCATATTTTTGTTTTAATATAAATCATACTGAACATACTCTTTTAAAACACAATTTTAATTAAATGAAAAAAAATTCTGACGGTACAATTGGATTTGTTTCTCTTTGTACAGATAGATATACTTGGGCAAAAATTAAAAGGGAAAAGTTCTGGTTATATGAATATTTATTTATATTTGTCACCAGAATTGTAAACAACTGGAAGAATACATATACATATACATTATTTTCATTTTAATTGTTTAAGTACATTTCCCCTATGACTTCAGGTACTTCAAAGATCTTACGAAGCTAAAGATGTTTCTGTGTTTTCCAGGAAACTGTAAATTGATAAATGATATTTAGCCCATCATCAAACCTTTCCCTCCTGTCACTCACTCATTCAAATGCCCACCTTAACCTCTTCTTCTCAAAGGATGCATCTAATTCCATGCATTTCTTCGAGCGCTGTGATTCAACCCACTATGCACCTGCCTTAGTAGTTTCATCTAGATTGTATTTCCTTAGCTTACTTACCTCATGTGAGACTATGTTGAAATCCTCTCTAAACTCACGGTATATAACATCTATTTCTCTTCCCCCATTCTCAAAGCCTGTCATTTTGTTATAGAAGGAAATCAGATTGGTTAAGCACACATTTTCAACTTATGGCAGTAAATCTATTTTTGTTGTTCCTAATCACTCTTTTGTCCTACAGGTGTGTTGAAACAGGTCCCATGATGGTATGTTTTTTCCTGTTGCTATTTTTACTTTACTCTTTCCACATTCTGTTTTATTTTGTATGTTTTTTCTTATTCAATTTTCTACACCACACTGTCCCAATTTTTTCAATTTATTCTTGCCTTTAAACCTTTTTTTCCCCCCGATAAATTATTTCTACTATAGGGTGACCATACTACTAACAGAGTAAGAAGTAAATTTATAATCCTTTAGCATCAGCTGAATGATAAGAAGTTTTGGTTTATGTTGATAATGTGAGTTTTTTAAACAAACAAAATAAAACCTTGCTAACTGTTTACTAATTTCTGGCAAGACACACCACACTGAAATGAAAGTTTAGTGATTCATAAGCATTCTGTATGTGGATGTCACCTTTATAATTAACCTTGGTGTAGACTTGCAACTGATTTTATGAGTCAGGTGCTAGACTATTGATTGTAGAATCCAAGTTACTCTGACAAAGTTTCTGAAGTTCAATTCCGTGGAGTTGGTATAAGTAAAGATAATATTTGTCTTTCCCTCTATTGCATTCATAGTCTTAGCCAATAGAACTCTTCCTTTTTTTTTTGGCTGCTTCCACTCTGATGCAGCCAGATCTTTTTCATATTGTGAAAAACTATGTAATCTGAACAGCCAAAGTTGTTCCAATTTGTATTGCAGACTGCTTTAAAGGGATACAAACAAGTATCTGGAACTGTCTGCCACATATACTGTATCTGAAATTCAGTCCACTGCACAACCTGAAGATCTAGAGAAACCATAACTTTGTTCTAGACATCTTAGAGCTTACAAAAAATCAGGGTAAGAGAAGCTTGGATCTACCATTAGTTAAAATTTAGTAATCTCTCCCTATGTGAGGTAAAGGTGTAATCTTCCTAAAAATGACCAGTTAAATCCATATATTTTTTAACCTCTCTTAAAATATCACAGTTTTCCTGCATCTCATCTTCCTTTATTGAGGTGTTGGTAGAAAAGCAGCCTTTTTTCTGGAGATCTCAGATATCCTTCAAGCTTATCATTCTGGCATTTGTCATAGGTAGAGTATGGAGACTACACTGATCAAAGTACTGCTATACTTCAAAGGATGGAAGAAGTTCATATGTCCATGCTAATTCTTTTACCTACACCCATAAATGTTGGTTCGTTGAACCTGGAATGTCTCATTCAAAACATTTCAAATTCAACATTTTGCTAAATCCAAAGTAGGATTTTAATGGAACCTTGCAAACTGGAACCTCTGGAATCCTGGCCCCAGGGCAGCCCCTCTGGTGGGTGTGTTATAGCTGTTGAGGTTCCTAACTCTAGGACAGTCTGGTCAGTAGATGTCTCCCCAAGCTGAGGACCATGGAAATTCAAATGTCTGGTCCTGGCACAACTCCCTTGGCAGGCTTGTCCCAGAGGCAAGGATAATGGAAGTTAGCAGTCTGCCTGGAAGGTCCACCCAGGAGCCAGGAACCTTAGAAAATCAGGATAGGATTCCAAGTTGGAACCTGAATATCCTGGGAACTCCTACACAAACAGAAATTCAGACCTGGGCTCATCAGCAAGGGGCCACAAAACCCCAGGAACTACCACAAAGCCTGGTAGTCCCTTGAGAATTCACATATGAGAGCTTAGCCCTCTTTTACTGAGGCCACAAACAGGTGGTTCACTTCTACTAATGGAAAATTCTGAGAAATTTCCACCAGTAGAAATCCTTCTGGGAGATGGAACATACAGGCATTCAGCCTGCATCTTCCCCTTGCCCTCCCTGCTTTCTGTTCCTCCACCAGGCTCTAACCCCAATCTGGGGAGTGGGCAGGACCAAGGAGAGGCTGCTCTCCTGCAGGCAGAATAAGTAGCAGCAGGCAAGTCCTCAGATTCCCCTCAGATAGTGGATCCTACTCTGGGGAGCTGGCAAAGGGCCAAGCCCCCCAAAATGGCTCAGCCATTCCCAAAACAAAATCATAGAAAATTAGGGTTGGAAGGGACCTCAGACTGTCATCTTGTCCAACCCCGTGCTCAAAGCCAGACCATCCCCAAGTACATCATTCCAGCCAGGGCTTTGTCAAGCCAGACCTTAACAACCTCCAAGGATGGAACTTCTACCACCTCTCTAGGTAACTTGTTTCAGTGCTTCATCACCCCCTTATGTGTGAAAGTTCTTCCTACCATCCAACCTTAACCTCTCTTGCTGCGACTTGAGACCACTGCTCCTTGTTCTGTCCTGTCACCAGTTAGAACAGTTTAGGTCCATCCTCTTTGGAACAACCTTTCAGGTAGTTAAAGACTGCTATCAAATCCCCTCTCAGTCTTCTCTTCGGCAGATTAAAAAACTAAGTTCCCTCAGGCTTTCCTCAAAAGCCATGTGTCCCAGACCCCTACCCATTTTTGTTGCCCTCTGCTGAACTCTGTCTAACTTGTTCACATCTTTTCTGTAGTGAGGGGCCCACAACTGGACATAGTACCCCAGATGTGGCCTCACCACGTCAGAATTGGAGCAGAATAATTACCTCCTTCAATCTGCTGACAATGCTTCTACTAATGCAGCCCAGTATGCTGTTAGCCTTCTTGGCAACAAGGGCACAATGATAACTCATATCTGTCTTATTGTCCATTGTAACACCCAGGTCCTTTTCTGCAAAACTGCTGCTTAGACAGTGAGTATCCAGCCTGTAACAGTGCATGGAAATCTTCCATCCTAAGTGAAGGACTTTGCACTTGTCCTTGTGGCAGAAGGCTACCTCTGTTTCTCCCCATAAACTCTGCTCTGTGACAATTTGGTTAGGATGGGCTCCAGCAGAGGATACACACCTTACCCTATCTCTTTAGGTAACCTGAGCTGGATGCATTTCTGAGGGAGGGGGGGAAACCTGCTCCCTCTGCCTATGTGACTGGCATCACATACCTGGGTGAGGTGCTTGCTCCCTGGCGAGCTAGGAACTGCCAGTCTGCCCAGCAACTAGTGATGCATTTCAAATTGGTTGGCTGACAGCCAACAGGTGCTCCATTGGACCAGGTAAATGAAGTCACAAGGGCTATATAAGTTAAGGACTGCCCAGGAGGAGGAAGCAGCAGACATGAGGAGACTCAGAGATAGAGAAGAGCTGAACCATCTGAAACTTGCTCTTGCTCTCAAAACTCATGATCAAGGAACTGCCTGCCACCAGAGGGAATCTCCACCTGCCTCTAGATGATACTTGTGAGTAAGCTACCTGCGATCTAACTAGATATCTAGCTTGCAGTAACTCAGATGCATGATCAAAGGCTACTCAGCCATGCGAGTTTGCTCTACGGGATTTCTCCGATATTGCTCTACTCTGTACTCTATTCCAACCCTACCCCTTGTAACCAATAAAGTTCTCCTTTGTACCAGTGTGGGAGACTTATTGGGAGTGGGTCTAGATTATGCCTTGGGGTCCCCTTGGTTCGGCTGATTAAGGGAGACCACTACTTGTGCTTCTGACAGAGGGAAGCATCCTAAGTTCTTAACATGAATCAAGTACCCTCAAGGGCTACTACGCCTCTGTTTCCCAGGGTGTGCAGAGCCAGAATCAAGCCCAGCCCTGGGTGGTGGCAATGGAACCCCCAGGCTAGTGGGTGTGTTCCAGGAAGGGGGTTGGCCAGACGTGAGGCACCCCCAGGGAGGCACTCAGAGCCTAGAAGGTGGTTGGGCACAGAGAGGTGGGTGGTTCAATGCAGGAGCACCACCTACTGGCCCACCACAGCCCTTACTGAACCTCATGAGATTTATTTTGGCCCAATCCTCCAATTAGTGTGGGTCACTCAAAATCCTAGTTCTTCAGCACATCTACTATACCCCCAGCTTGGTGTCATCTGTGAACTGGCTCTCTCAACTGTGCAATCCATCTCAACTTGTAAATTGTTAATGAAGATATAGTACAACACGGGCCCCAGACTGACTCCTGGGGCACTACACTTGATACTGGCTGCCAATTAGACACTGATCCATTGATTACTACCCACTGGGCCCAACAATCCAGCCAGCTTTCTATCCACCTTAAAGTCTATTCATTCGACCCATACTTCCTCAGCTTGCTTGCAAGAATGCTGTTGGAGACTATATCAAAAGCCTTGCTAAAGCCAAGTTTTACTATATCCAATGCTTTCTCTGTATCCACAGAACCAGTCATTTCATCTTAGAAGACAGCCAGGTGGATCAGGAATGACTTGCTCTTGGTGAATCCATGCTGACTGTTTCTAATCACTTTCTCCTCCACATTCTTAGAAATGGATTCCTTGAGGACCTGCTCCATGATTTTTCCAGGGACTGAGGTGAGGCTGACGGGTCTATAGTTCCCTCAATCCTCCTTCTCCCCTTTCTTAAAGATGGGCACCATATTTTCCTTTTCCAATCATCCAGGACCTCAAAGATAATGGCCAGCAGCTCTGCGATCACATTAGCTGAGTCCCTTAGCTCCCTTTGCATTGCATTGCATCTGGTCCCATGGACTTGTACACATCCAGCTTTCCTAATAGACCCTAACCTCTTCTTTCACCACTGAGGGCTGCTCACCTTCTCCCCAAATTGTGCAGCCTGGTGCAGTAGTCTGGAAGTTGACCTTGCCTGCGAGGACCAATGTAAAAAAAGGCATTTAGTACTTCAGCCTTTTCCTCATTATCTGTCACTAGGTTGCCTCCCCCACACTTTCCCTGACCTTCCTCTTTTTGTTATCATACTTGTAGAAACCCTTATTATCCTTCATGTCTCTTGCTAGCTGCAGCTCCACTTGCACTTTGGCCTTTCTGACTTCATCCAAACATGCCTTAACAATATTCTTATACTCATCCCAAAATGTTTGTCCAAGCTTCCACTCCTTGTAAGCTTCCTTTTTATGTTTAAGCTCACCAAAGAGTTCTCTGCTAAGCCAAGCTGGTCACCTGCCACGTTTGCTATTCTTTCTGCACATCAGGATGGTCTGTTCTTGTGCCCTTGGTAAGGTTTCTTTAAAATACAACAAGTTCTCCTGGCCTCCCAGGGGATCCTGCCTATCAGTTCCCTGATTCAAAGTCAGCTCTTCTGAAGTCCAGGGTCCATATTCTGCTGCTGTCCTTTCTTCCTTTTGCCAGGATCCTGAACTTGATCATATTGTGGTCACTGCTACTCAACTTGCCATCCACTTCTACATCTCCCATTCATTCTACCCTGTTTGTGAGCAGTAGGTCAAGAAAAGCATCACCTCTACTTGGTCTCCTACACTTGCACCAAGAAGTTGTTCCCAGCACTCTCCAAAAACTTTCTGGATTGCCTGTGCACTACTGTATTGCCCTCCCAGCAGGTATTAGGGAGACTCAAGTCCCCAATAAGAACCAGGGCCTGTGATCTGGTAACTTTCACTAATTGTCTGAAGAAAGCCCCATCCACTTCATCCTCCTGGTCTGGTGGTCTATAGCAGATACATGCATCATCCTTTTTGCTCTCCCCTCTGACCTTAACACAGAGACTTTCAACAAGCCTATTTCCAGTTTCATATTGGAGCTCTGAGCAATCATACAGTTCTTTTACATACAGCACAACTCCTCCTCCTCTTGTCTCCTGCCTGTCCTTCCTGTACAGTGAGTACCATCCATGACAGTACTCCAGTCATGTGAACTATCCCACCAAATCTCTGTTATTCCAATCACATCATAGTTCCTTTACTGTGTGAGGACTTCCAATTCTTCCTGCTTGTTTCCCAGGGTCCATGCATTCATGTACAGACACCTGAGGTGACTAGCCAATTGTCCTTTCTCAGGGAGAACGAGGCCTCCCCTGTTGCTCCATCCTTCTTGTGCTTCCTCCAGGTCCTCTACTTCTGCACTTACCTCAGGGCTTTGACCTCCACCCCCCTGTGAACCTAGTTAAAAGCCCTCCACACTAGATTAGTAAGCATGTCTGCAAAGATGCTCTTCCCTCTCCTTGTCAGGTGGGTCTTGCCTCTTCCTAGCAATTCTTCTTGGAACAATATTCCCATGGTTGAAGAAGCCAACACCCTGCTGGTGACACCACCTGTGCAGGCTTGCATTGATCTGTGGGATGCATCCATTCCTGCCAGGGCCCTTCCCCTTGACCAAAAGGCATGAGGAGAAAACTACCTGTGCCCCATCCCCTTCACCCTTGCACCCAGAGCCCTGTAGTCATTCTTGATCTTCTCAGGGTCACCTCTAGCAGTATCACTGATACTCACATGGATGAGCAGCATGGGGTAGTAGTCAGAGGGTAGGATGAGTCTCAGTAATACTTCCGTGACACCTCATATCCAGCAGGCTCCAGAGACACGGCAGACCTCCCAGGACAACAACTTGGGCCAGCAGATGGATCCCTCTCTCCTCTGCAGACGGGAGTCCCCAACCACCACCACCCATCACTTCCTCTTCATGGCAGTGGTCTGAATCCTCCCCACCTTGGAGATTCCTTACCTGGCCTCTTCCACCAATGGATTGTGCTGCTCCTGATCTGTTGCTAGTACTCCATATCTGTTCTTTAGGCAAACCACTGCACATGGGAATAAAGACTTCTTGTTGCCAGCAGATACAAGTTTCCAGCTTCCACCTTCCTAGGAGTCCAAACCCTCTTCCTTTTCTAGCACCATCTCTGGCAGTCCTTCCGCTACAGTCCTGGAGGTTTCCTCCAGCATGGAATCAATGAAGTCCTCATGTCAGAGCATGCTTTGGAGCCTTGGTACTTTCTCCTGTATCGCTCTTGCTTCTCCCTGAGGAACAACACCAGAAGGCACTGCTCACATTGTAGGCACTCACCCACCTGGCTGACACTGGAAGGAAT
This sequence comes from Crocodylus porosus, assembly GCF_001723895.1. Lineage (NCBI taxonomy): Eukaryota > Metazoa > Chordata > Crocodylia > Crocodylidae > Crocodylus > Crocodylus porosus. Next base: position 211,737,853 of record NW_017728886.1, on the reverse strand, counting down.
CTGCAAGTTGCAGTCTGCACAGCACCAATTCAGAAACTGGGTGGAGGCCTCAACAATGTGTGGTCCTCCCTGAACAGACACATTGCAGGTGGGAGTGGAGGAACAGATGGAAGTGATAGTGACTCTGGGATTGTGATATCCTCCAGCCAGGTCTCACGGTCTTCTAATCTGCTGCTTCTCACTTCTAGCCTCTCTTTTCAAGCAGAACTTCCCTAGCAAACTCCTCTATAGCTGGCCTGTTTGCTGTACCTTGATCTGAAGGTTTCTTTTCCCCGCAACCTCTTTCTTCTCAGCAAGCTTACAGTGAAGGAATGTGAGAGAGATTTTCCAAGCAAACTGCCCCTTGCTCAGGTCTCTAGTTAAACAAGGGTCTTAAGTCTTGGTCTAGCTGCTGAGTTTTAGCTGCTAAAATACAACTACTCAGTCCTAATTACATTAAAAAAAAGCAAAACTTATCTTTCAGGCTCCCCTTCAAAGAAGGGGTGGCAAACTGACCTGACCTGTGAACTGCTTGCAACTGTCCTGTCTCACCCCCAGAAGGAGTCCGGCACAGCCCCACAGCTCTCCTGGGGGTGCAGGTCCCTGGATCTGCATGCTGGATGAGAAAACCTCTTCACCTATCTCCTTGAAACTTGGTGGGCTTCATGCCCTCAGAAGGGGCTATCATCCAAATCAGGCAAGAAATGACAAAGTGTTAGACATTTTCATGATTCCCCACTATAGCCTATGGGCAAAATGTCGAAACTTGTTGAAACAGCGAAACAGTTTTGATGAAACAAAACAGCACAGTACTTCGAAGTGATGAAAGAGACCAATGTCCCTTCAAAATGGAAAAATGGACATTGAAACAAAACAATGGTGTTTTGCACAGCCCTATCATGTATCACCCACTTGATAATCCAGCTATTGATTGCATATTCACAAGATACCTGCTCCCTAGATCGATACTGCAAATGGATCAGACCTCACAGTTTTTTCATGAGCAAAGTTCCCTATTAATGAACTGTAATTTCTACATATAAAGCTAGAGCATGTCTCTTTTTCCTAGTCAGCACTTTCCTTCTTCATACTAACTCATGCTAGCTGTTCTGGTATAGAAAATTGAGAGTTTCTTTCTATACTGCTTTCTCAAGGAGTTGCTTTCTTTGACTGCACTTAGCAAAGAGCAGGAATTCTTTTTTTTTTTCCAAAGTACCCATTGTGCACTTTCTAGCTTACTGTAAAAATGATCACAAATTATATAAAATATAGGACAGGAAAATTTAACAATAGTATAAATTTTTGTAGATCAACAGAATAAAAACATCACTATCTATCACATTCAATTATTTTTCTGGAGCTACTGAATAGTATTAGTTCTAATCTTTTGTGAGAAACTAGCCACAAAATAGCTGTGTAAGGGAAGTGATTTTCTCCATTATAGTACAGCATGCCCTTTGATGTGCATGCCTCAAAGGCTTTCCATTAGTGTTTTAGGGTAACATTCAGCTGGAATTCACATAACGATAGTACCTTCCCTTGGGTGACCTATGATCATTAGCAAAACAGAATTTCTTTACTCATATTAGTTTGAGTACCTAACTAGCATTTCAGTTATTCCAGATAAACATAGATATACAGCATTATCTTACAGCAACAGTCTTAACTATTCCAACCAGCTTATTTAAAATGGGCTCTGGTTGATATATATGACAGAAAACCTTTAATCATACCTCCAGATACAAAGTGAAATGCACATCTGACATACTGAATGTAGTCAACTATAATACAATGGCAGGCTTCATAGCATTTAACATTTGGTCTGGGAGTCCAAATTTGCCACAAGATTCTACCAAAGATAAGTGTCTGTTAAAAGCTAAAAATATGAAGTTAAATCTGAAAAGAAAAAGTGATTCACACACAATAAAAACCTTGCTCTTTTACAAAAAGAAGCCATTCAAATTTTCATGGTTGCATACACATAGTAGACCAGCGATGTGTTCCTGGAGACAATGTTATATAGTTTGGCGTTTAAAGAAAAAAATGTTTTTCCCATGATAGCCACTATTTCACTTATACTTGGTCAGTTACTCTGATAATAAACATAATCTTACAGAATCCCATAAAAATTGTATGAAGTTCAGTAATTTACAATGTTAAAAACAAACAAAAAGTCTACATTAAGCACAAAAGATTTTCCTCTTTCCTACACTTCCCTTCTGATTATCCAACCTGTAAAAAAAATCATCCAAATAACCGTGAATCCAGATGAACCAAAATGTTTTAATTTTTGTTTTGTTTTTATGTAGTGTGGACAGAGAAAATATAACTAAATCATTCACATATCAGATTAATGAAACAAAACCAGACATGTTCAGTCAACTTTTGGGAGTTTTCTCATTCATTTTCCATACAGTTTATATTTTCTGACATTTGTTCAGAAATTAGTTTTAAAATCCCTTTCTTCCATAAACATTTTTGAGACTTATTGTATGAATTTAAGTCATAGTGAAAGCATACTAACAGTAGTGTAGTAACTGAAGAGATTATTTAGGCCCATGTTGATAGTCAAACTGAAAAGTTGAGTTAAAAAGGCAGATTTCAAAATACCAAGAACCCCTGTTCAATTTCATCTCCTTTTGCTCTATCCAGATTGCTTCAGCAAGTCCCATACCAATTGACAGTAGTTTTGTAGCACATGCAAATTCACTGTATATTAACACATATGTCACGTTGTATAGAAAGCAAGGACTTAGGTATAACTGGAAAATTATTTACTGAACTAAGTGCCATACAAAAAAATCCAACATGAATTGCATGTTATGTTTAATTAAAATGCTATTAAATACAGTATCATTAAATTAAGAATCTCTGACAGCAAAAAATATTTCAGCACTTTTGCACAGTATAAACATCAAAATCAGTAGCTGAAAGAACACCTTTTCTTCCCTGTAAGCCCTTTCCCTAACCTGTATTTTCATATCTGACTAGTTTTATAAAAATGATGAAAATTACAAATGTGCCTCTATGAGCAGGCCTGCAGCTCTCTGAAATGTGGAATACATTGTGTACAACTTTAACGGCAGCATGCTTCCTGCTCAACTGTTGATATGTTAGAATTGTGCCACCTTCTAACTTGTGTTCCACTTATAGTCGTTTATGCATCTGCCTTAATTGGGATGGCACAGTCTCAAGGAAGATATTTAAAATTCTATCAGGTACAGCATGCAATATGTTTGCTTTCTGTGTAGGGCTTTGAAAATAAAACCAAAGGAGGCAGTATAACTCATTTTGTTCAAAGAAGACAGTGTTAAAAATAATATAATGCAAGAGATACACAGATTTGAAAAGGCTTTATTTCATGTTCATAGACAGGCAAGGTTCTTTGATATCTTTTATTAGACCAACCGAGGAGTTGGAGAAAAGTTCTTTGCAAGCTTACGGGCACAAGCACCCTCCTTCAGGCACAGAAAGTCTCTGCTGTATTTTTTTTTGTGTGTTCCACATTTGTAATACTTTTTAATCATATATAAACTGGATGAGTTGTCTTGTGCCCTGATATAGAAATAATGATTTTTAACACGAGAAAGCAGTGGGTCTCTCTCTCTCCTCATTTTTACTAAATGTTAGATTCCCTATGTGTTATTAAAAAAAAGCCAACAAAAATAAAAACCAAACCCAGGTTTAGAATTGACCCACTTTGTAAGTTAAAACATAAATAAAGCTAGTAACCTTCTTATTGTAAGTATAATAAAACATAATGTGAGCTGCAGTACTGGAATACTTTAGAACTTTTCAGTGACTAAACACTCAGATACAATCTGCAGAATGTGAATGTGCATGTGACTAACATAACAAAACATTTTATTTTACTTAACTTTTGAGACAAAGCAACTTTGAAGATACAGTATGCCTGTTTCATCTATTTTCTTGCACATATGGTAATTTTGTTTCTGCAATGCTAAGCACTTTGTTTTGCCTTTTAAACAGATTTAATCTTGTCTAGATTTAGATTAATGAAATCATAAGAAAAAACATTAGTGCCCCCTAGTGGAAACAAACTGCTTTTAAAAGCAAAATTTACCATATCCAAAAATTATTCATCGTGCCATAAAAATGATATATAAATAATTGTGTTGAATTCCATTACCAAAAATGCACATTTGTATGTGCCCTGTAGTCATTTGGACTGAATTGGTAAATTCCAAGAGAGGTCTTTAGTTTAACTCCAAATAGCATACATGCAAACATTTATACTTCCAATCATACACAAAATTTCTTCAATTCAGAGACAAACATAGCTCAAAATTAATTATGTTTACCTTTGTTTATTGGTTTTGGTATTTAAAATCAAAACTAAGGAAAAAATCTATCATAACCAGTAACTAACAATTACTTCATTGGTTAAGCAATTAGATTAACTAAAATGGTTATAAACTAAAAGAAGAGTGAGAACAAATATTGAGCCCAATCTTACCTGTAAAAAATTAATATAGGGTTAGTAGTTAATACAGCACAAGCCCTTATTGAATCACGAAGATTTTTTTTTTACAATAATGTTTTAAAACAGGATTATATATCTATCTCTATAATCTCATGAAGTTATATGTGTGGGGGTGTGTATGTGTGTAATATATAAAATGCGTTCTTGTTAAAACATTATATATACATGCACACATACACATAATTATATACATGTATAATTCTACAACGTATGAATACACGAGTCCTGGTTAAAACATTATATAATCACACATATACATATATACATAGTGTGTGTGTGTGTATGTGTGTTTATACATTTTATATAACATACACACACAAACTAGGGCTGTGCGAAGCTTTGGTCCCTGATTCTATTTGGTGGAGATTCAGCCCAATTCAGTGGCTGAATCTGCAAATTTCTTGCATTAGTAGGTGCATCATGAGCATGTCTGGGGAGGTGATAGTTCCCCTCTATGTGGCATTGGTGAGGCTGCAGCTGGAGTACTGTGTCTAGTTTTGGGCGCCGGACTCAAAAGTGATGTGGATAACCTGGAAAGGGTTCAGAAGCGGGCTACTCATATGGTTGAGGGCCTATAGGTAAGATCCTATGAAGACAGATTGAGGGACCTGAATCCCTTCAGCTTCTGCAAGAGAAGGCTGAGAGGTGATCTTGTGGCTGGTTTCAAACTCATTGGGGAGGGTCAGCAGGGAATAGGGCATACTCTGTTTACCAGGGCACCCCTCAGGGTACTAGAAACAAAGGCCATAAACTGAAGGAGAGTAGATTTAGATTGGAAGAAATTTGTTATGGTGAGGGTTACCAAAATATGGAATGAGCTTTTAAGGGAGGTGGTGGTTTCCCCTACCTTGAAGGTGTTCAAAAGGAGGTTAGACAAACACCTGGCTAGGGTTACTTGACCTCAGTGTTCTTTCCTGCCCAGAGCAGGGAGTCGGACTCAATAATCTAACAGGTCCCTTCCGACCCTAGAAATCTATCTATGAATCTATAAATCAGGAGACCCTTTAATCTCTCCGAATTGAACTGGAACCCTCCAAATCGATTTGGAAAGATTCGGAAATTCGGACACAGAAACAGCTTTAAATGTTTTTTCTACACACCTCAAGATAGCAGACAGCTCACGAATGCTGCAATGCTGGCTTCCAGTCCACTTCCGGGAGTGTAGGGATGGGGGGGCTGCATCCCCCAGTTTGGTGACAGTTACCTCCTGGGTCTTGGGGAGCACCCGGGGTCCTCCCACAGTCAACCACTGAGCTGAGGGGAGGCAGGGGGCCCCCCAGGTGCTCTGCAGCAGACCCCAAAGTACCCCCCAAGCTCCTGTGGGATGCGCCATCCACCCTGGGATCGCAGCATTCACAAGCTATACCTCATACCTTGAAGTACGTAGAAAAAACATTTAAAGCTGTGGCCGAATCACTGACTCTCTGAATCAGCATCGAATCTGCAGATTCAGATTTGGCCAAATCAAATTGCGGACAGCGATCTGAATCAATGAATCAAATCACTGTCCCCAATTCGGGCTGAATCCAAATCAAATATGGCCCATTTCACACACCCCTAATATAAACAT
>NW_017728886.1:211695079-211730685 GCF_001723895.1 Crocodylus porosus | reverse complement strand
TATGGGTTAGCACTTATTGCCCTTCAACTGAACTGATGGATGCCAATCAGTGAAAAGCTGCTGAAAGATGAGCATGGATGATCAAGAGGAAAATGGCTCCACAGTTGCCTGAATTCTTCCTGCCTAGAACTCCCTTCCTGGTCTGGTAGATGAATAGCTTGGCCAGGATCAGGAGGAGATTGATCAGAAGGTCTCAGGACTTTACAGGGGCTACTTATGAGATGTACATAAAATGTGTGAGGAAAAGTACAGCCAGAACTGAGACAGAATACTGGGCTATGCTTCCTTTTCTATGGGGAAATCCACTCTGGGTTATGGTCTGACCACTGGATTAGTTTCTATGATCTCATCTCTTTTTATGATCAAGTAACTCACCACCTGGATAAGAGCAAGGAGGTTGACGTTGTATACCCTTATTTCCAAAAAGCTTTTGGTCTGTTATCCCCAATATTCTCATCAAAAAATTGGAAGATTATGGGCTTAACTGGGGGACGGTTAGGTGGGTAAGAAGCTGGTTATGGGGTAGGACCCAGAGAATTCTACTGTACAGATCTGTCATCTTGGCAAGAAGTGGACAATGGTGTCCCTTAGAAGTCAGTGCTTGGCCCAATTCTTTTTAACATCTTCATCAATGATTTGTATGTGGGGGTAAAAAGCTCACTGACTAATTTCATGGACTACGCTAAGTTATGGGAAAGTGTGACCGCACTTGAAGATGGGCTGCAGATAGAGGTGGACCTAGAAGGCTGGCATGTTGGGCGGATTGAAACCAGATGAGGTTTAACATCGAGAAATGTAAAGTGCTCCACCTGGGGACGAACAATCACCTGCACACCTAGAGGCCTGGCAACGCCAATCTGACTAGCACTACAAATGAAAGAGACCTGCGGGTAATAATTGACCACAGTAGGACCATGAGCTGGCAGTGCAACACTGTAGCCAGCAGGGCAAATAATACTCTGGTGTGCATCAATTGATGCATCTCCAGCAAAACCAAGGAAGTGATTCTTCTACTCTACTCCACATTCGTGAGATGGCAGATGGAGTACTGCATCCAGTTCTGGGCACCACACTTCAACAAGCATGTGGAAAAGCTTGAGAGAGTCCAAAGAAGAGCCACCTGTATGATCAGAGACTTGCATGGCAAGCCAGATGAGGTAAGGCTGAGGAACCTGGGACTCTTCAGTCTGAAAAAGAGAAGGCTGAGAGGGGACTTGGTAACAGCTTTCCACTACATCAGGGGTATACATCAAGAGCTCAGTGAACAACTCTTTACCAGGGCACCCTTGGGGAAAACTAGGAGCAATGGTCACAAACTCCTGGAAAACCATTTCAGACTCAACATTAGGAAATAAATTCTTCACAGCTAAGGTGTCCAGACTGTGAAATAAGCTCCCTCCAGAGCTGGTTCAATCACCTACCCTGGAAATCTTCAAGAGAAGACTGGACAGTTCACCTTGCAGGGGCCACTTGACCCCGGTTGTCTTTCCTGCTTGGTGCAGGGGGGTTGGACCTGATGATCTTCTGAGGTCCCTTCCAGCCTACATTCTATGAATCTGTGAATCATCCAAAGCAGGCACTTTCAAGCATACTGGACACCAAGATCTCAAGAGTGACTACTAAGACATCCCAGACAGTCACCATCCATGTGCTACTGGGCTTAGAGTGTATATGAGGACATGGGTGGGCAGGATATACCAGGGAACTGCCTAGATGGAACACATTCCCATGGCTCTGCAGTGTCTGTATAGATTGGGAGTTTCAGTGTGACACTTTGGCATGTTTATCTAATAGCTGACTCAATCAATTATTAGACAAGTGCCCAAAAAGCCCCACTAAAGTGCCCAATCTATACATATGTTGGGAAAGCCAGGTCAAACTAATGTAATGCATTTTCTGAGCATGCACTAAGTTTGTGCAGGAGTGCACCAAGTTTGAAGTAAAGCATCGTTTTTCCTCCCACATCTGCAAGCCGATGTTATATCCAGTGTGATTGTGATATAAGCTAATGAGTTATGCTCATTTAAGTTTTAGCCTGTTTCACCTAAAGAGTTAGCTAATTTAGGTTAAAGAAGCATCACTATGCTAGAATGAAAAAGTTCTTTGTATGGACAACACCTGAGTTACGGTACCAGTCAAGTGATAACCTAACTTATCTTAGCAGTGAAGACAAGTCCACAGACATGCTTCTACTGGGATCAATACATTTTGTGTAAACTTTGTAAGAAGTTAAAAATAAGAAAGGATCTTAGAGATTGGACCACAGATTTTTTTAAATGAGAAAAGTTCTCACTCATCTAACTGCAAGTGCAGCTTGCTCATCCTGAATATTCATCCTTCTGTCCCCGTTTCAAGCTTTCCTCCTTTTGACATCCCTCCCTAACCAGTTTCCTGAAGAATTATATTAGTTATCTATGTTTCCATTACTCTTATTTATAAGCACCTCGCAAGACTGAATGCATGTATTCATACAACACTGTGACATGGGTGAGTACAATTATCCCCTTTTTACAAATGCACACAGGTAATTAACTATGTTAATCTTAAGTCAGGCAGAAGGTAGCGTAGGGTGCTACTTTAGAAACTAAATGGTTCAGAGAGGTATGAGCTTTCATAGGCAACAACATATTTTTCTAGATGTCATTCCTAGCTGCCTATTCCTAGCACCTGATGAAGTAGGTTATTGTTTATGCAAAGCTCATACTAGTTAGTTTCTAAAATGCAATCCTTCCCTACTTTGTGTCTTTTTACAAATGGGAAATGGAAGCACTTAGAAAGAAAGTCAGTAACATGGCAGGGAATTGAAACAAGTGTTCTGTAGTGTCATTGAGGATACATAACAGAAAAAAAAAGCTACAACATAGGCTCAAAGATTTCTATCTTAAAAAGACTGGAGGGGAAGAAGTGGTGCTAGCTCTTCTATATGTTTGAGTTAACTTTTTTTTTTTTTTTTTTTTACCCCTTTGGCTTTCTAAGAACTGAAGACATACTGCACTCAATCTCCAATCCACTGCAAGATGTGACCATCAGCTGCCATTCAAAATTAAGTATCTTTTTATGGGTCACAGCCATGTATGTTTGTAAAGCAATTCCATTTATTGAATTTTAAACAATCATGCCTTGTTTTCTATGTCATGGTTTATACACTACACAGACAGTTTCAGTGCCTTTGGGTACATGAAGTGCTGCTTATTGTCTGTAGAAACTTCATGTGTCATTTTGATGTGCTTCCTCCCACTGAATACATACATATTTTATCACCTTATATTCCTCCAAACAAAGTTTCCAGTTGTGCTTAACTAAATTTGTTTGCTCTGACTACTTTATATTCATTGTTTTTTTCTGGAAAAAAATATTGGTTCTCTGTTGGGATTTTTCATTCTACAGCAAGTGTTGATAATAAAACTGTACCATGCCTTGGACTGCAGAATGAGATTAATTATCTTGTCTAAATATATCTTCAGATTACACAATAGAGAATACTTACAACTTCAACCTCAGAAGACTGACTCTTCCATTCAACCCCTCATTCTGCCATCCTGGCTGAATTTAAACAAAAAATCTGTCAATTCCTTGACTCTGGGACCTCTGATACACTATTTTATCTGGAATATTACTGAACACCTCTTGTCTATGAGATCATATCCTATGATCAAACAGCAATGTAAACTGATCTCCATGTTCCAAATATAAAATGCAAAGCATTCACTCTCAGCAGTATCGGGCAAATCATAATGCAGGCCTCAGGGGAGTGAGAGGTCTCAGGAGAGTGAAACCAACTGCACTAGCCTGCAATTATTTGTCAAAGCCTTTTTTATATTAACCCTTCTTTTCTATGTTCATTTTATTACCCTACAATGGTGGCTGAACTTCTAATATTTTATAAGTAAACAAGAATTCAAGCTAAGTGAACATGCCACTAGACTCAAATTAATAAAACAATACATTAGTATCGATTCTCAAATCCATATTTGTCATTTGATATTAAATAAGAGATAAATAATAAAAAGATAAGAAATATATCTTTTCTATTACTAGAGTACAATATTTACTTGAATACAAGATGAGTTTTTTTGCCTAAACAGCATGAAGGAAAAGAAGCCTTCATCTTATATTTGCATACAAGGAAACCACATAAAATACAGTCTTCGAACTGCTGCTGAAAGTAACAATGAAATTGATTAAATGTAGCCAATATTGAGCATGACTATAAAACACATGGCCCACAGTGGGCAAACGTGCTGATAGGAAGCTTTTCTGGTTTGTTTGTTTTTTTAATAGCTCTTTAAAAAAAAAAAGGCAGGTGTTCTCTCCACAGGGAACTGGCAGAGCGCCTGGAGGTACTGTAATACAAAGCTGATGCCAGAAGGGCTAGACCCAGTCCTGACACCCTCCCCTTGTGCCACAGTTTCTACATTTGATAAGCTGATAGGAACTTTTTTTTTCTTTCCTGTTTTTTTTGCACCAGTCCTGGAAGCACTGGAATACCAGGTCAATGCATGGAGTGGATGGAGCAAGCTCCAGTTCCACCACCCAACACCAAAAAGAATCTGCTCAGTATAGACCTCCGATGGAGGACATATCAGAGACAATCACCTGCCCTGGGGAGCCCACCCCACTATGTATTATATTAGTCCAAATTCAAAAGGCTGATAAGAACTTTTTTTTTTTTTTTTGAAGGGTGGTTTGTTTTATTGACCAGGGTTTAGATCAAGATACCATACTGTTTTAGCACATCTGTGTACTTAGCAATCTTGCCTTGCTGATAGGAACTTACCACAAGGACAACAAGGTATAACTCATCTAGATAAGATATATAGTAGTGCCCACTGAGTGCAGTCCCCTTATAACTGACTCTTCTTCAGGTCATGGTGAGCCACTACATTGCATACATTTCAACTTCCTCTTTACTTCCAAAGCTGAGTTATACCATTCTTTTCCATTTCCAATGATTCCTGTTTCTTCATCAGCCTTAAATGTCTGGCAAACATCACCAAATGGGGCCCCAAAAATTTACCCAGAATTCCTGTCAGCTCTTCTCTCAGCCTGTTGCATATGATTAGTGTGGCCCACCCTCCATGAGGTGAAGCCAGACCAGATGGCCTTAAGCCTCACCTCATAAATTTTTGAAGGATCTCAGGACTCGTGACAAGAAACAGTTCCAGTTATGAGTAGGTGAATAATTAGCACATGAAGCCTTTGTGTTGGGAGGGTGGTATCTAGAGCAGTGCTGATTTGTGGGGTCACCATAGCTTGAAATGCCATCGACTCTTCTGGAGCCTAGCCCAATGAAATATAGTAAATCATTAATTTTGTGGGTTTGGATTAATATCAAGCATTGTTTTTACTATATATAAAAGTGGTAGGTTCATGCCCCAGGGGCGGCCATGATGCCCCCAGTGGCTAATGCCTGCCCAGCTCACTCTCTATTACAGTCCTCCCTTAACTGGTTTCTTGCCATGCCTTGTTCTTACTAGAGGTTGAATAAGGGAGGCTGCCCTTAGAGTGTTAGTCCATTTTGCAGTATACTGGGTCTCTCCTGAACCCCCAACAACCTTGATTCGATCCTCAAGCTCAATAGGTCTTCTTAGCTGGCCTGTGCCCCTGCAGGGCCTCTGCAGTTTCGAGGGCTACTATCTTGCCCCTCCAGGGCACCCTTAGCCTTACCAGCTCAATGTGTGGCTCTGTTTCCTCCCCTACACCACACCCCAAGCCTCATAGGTATTCTCTTTCTTTGATGTTAACTATTTGTACACTTGGCTCTCTTTGGTCTTTGGATCCTTGGTCCCACAAGCAGCCCCTCCTTCAGGCTCTCGGACCCCTGGTCCTGCACACAGCCCCTCCTTGGGCTCATGGACTCCAGGTCCCACACGCAGCCCCTCCTCTGGGCTCAGGGATTCTCTAGTCCAGCTCAGTCCTTCCCTGGGCTTATATACCCTTTGGTCTGGGTCTCAGCCTTTTCCTTGGCAATGGGAGTCCTTACTGGGCCCCACTCTTAGTCTGTTGTTTCCTGGGTAAGAGAAAGACTGGTTTTCACAGTCAGGTGGGCTTTGGTGTATGTTAAACCTGTAGAGGGAAGGCCCAAGGGCAAAGGGGCTACCAGGCCAAGAGTGGGAGAGGGATAAATTCAAGACAAACCACCAGTAATTAGATTCTATACCTGGAATATTATAGCAAATATATAAATTTTCCATACAGAGAATTTAATTATTGGTGGGGTCTTCTTATAAACAGCTTTGTCTTGTATTTGAGTAAATATGGTATATATGCCATTGACATTTCTTCATTTTTAAACATAAATTATCTAAAGCTAACAGCATAAAATCCTTTGTGTTTTGTAATCATGAAGTAGCTTCCTCATTACTTTGTCTTCTTTTTTACCATTTTCATGTACTGTACTCTAGCAAAAGTTTACTTGTGACAGTTCACACAGTAGATTCATCAACACATTTTCCTTCCTCCATTACTTTCACTACAGTCAGATATTGTCCATTGTGTATTGCCTAATGGTCATATTATATAAAATATGAAAAAGACTACATACAAATGTCAAGACAAGTGTCATGGGACATCTCCCTCTTTACATTGTACATTCTCTACCCTGGGGTTCCTTGTAAACTGGACCTGGCACAGTGGGGCAGTGGTGGTGGCACTGTGGCGGTACTGTGGCTACGGGCCAAGCAGGTTTTTGCTGTGACAGAGGCATGCAAACAGCAGTGGGTCAAGTGGCCACAAGGCAACTAAATCCTTGCTTACCCCCTACCATCAATGGTCATTCCCACTTTGACACAAATGTCCTGAATTCTGCAACAGGCCACACCCATTTCTAGCCACAACCCAAACTGCCCAGCCCACCAAGAGGCTGGAGGAGTGGCAGCACAGACCAGATGTTTGATAGACCTAGACTAGATTATGCACATATTAGGTTCCTACAGCTTTGAGAAACACAACATTCTTAATTTTTTTTCCATTTCAGATTGTAAAAATTTTTAAATATACACACTTCTGGAGATGGGCATTTTCTATTCCACCTTCAGTCAATTATTATTCAATTGTATTGGTGGTGTGTCTAGTAGTCTCAGACTTCTGCTGTGCAGTGTGCAAGTATGTGACAAACTGATGTTTGCCTACCAAAAATATCCTACTAAAGATATTGCATTCTGACCAATTCTTCTCAGAACTAATTATCTATGTAATTATTTCTTTCTGACTTACATTCCCCTGAAAAAAAAATGGAAGAGCAAACAGCAAACTGGGGAGTCTAAAATTGGATACTCAACTACACAGGTAATCACCTACGAAACAGTGGCAATCCCCTTGGATGTTGACACCAGCAGCTCCCATTGCAGTATGTGAATTTCGGTCTGAATGCATATGCACATGTACCTGCTTTGTTAAATCACTAGTTTTCTGCCTGTCAAAACAAGTTGGTTTATCTATATTTTTTTTCCTGAATGTTCTTTTTATGCAGAGACTGAAGTGGTATTGGATTGTTAATCCCCCTGAAACCAATCTGCTGCAAAAAGTCTGGCTACAGCGACCACTGTGAATTTAAATAAGCTGCTTGTTAATATTGATGCAAGTAAAATGTTAGTCAATTCTCCATCTTCTTTACTGCTAAGTAATTTTTAATTGAGTTTTATTTCTTCTCCAGAAGAATACTGACATATATACATGTTTAGCAAGAAAGAAAGTTTGAAGCAGCAGGTTTTCAGATGAGAAATGAAATATTACATTTAAAAAGTCACTTCACTTTAATCAAACTTTGCTTATGAAGATTAAAAAGAATATTCATGTGACCAGACCCACATGTTGGTAAGCTTAATACAACTGAACATTAATCACCAAGAGATAGGCAACCATGGGTTCTGGACTTGCTCCTGAGGTTCTTTATGTATTTTATCCAATAATTATTTAATGAATAACATAGTACTAATAACCCAGGGTTTCAGCCCTAGCCAAACCTGCTAAAACAACAAGTTATTCTTTTTCTTGCTTGCTCTCTCTTCTGACCCTTTGAGGTTTGCATTCCTTTCCACCCTATGGCCCCTCCACTGGCACTTACCAAAGAAGCAGCAGTGGAAGACCCATAAAACCTTTGATCTTTGGGATGTCACGAAACAATTTAGATGCACTAAACTTATGCCAAACTTCCTGCTGAATGGCACATATCCTCTAAATCTACAAGTATGCTAGTGGGGTTTCTCCAGTGTTCTCTCCTCCTACTCTGCTCTTGAGACCTTGGTGTCCAAATATGTTCAGTGGGAAAGATAATCCTGGAATGGCCTCACCAGCATACTTCTAGATTTAGAGCACGTGTGCAAGGCATCCTCATGAAGACCTGGCCAGAACATACCACAATATGGACAAGTGTTTACAGGCTCTTGATGGACATGCTGTTTGAAGTTTTCCAAGTGCCTTTGAAACACTCCAAACAGAGAGGGTATAGGTGTACGTAGCTGAAACGGAATTAAAAAATAACCCTTGAAAAATTAGGAACATCTTTCAAGTGCTTCATTTTAAAGCATTTTCAGAAACATCTGTATGCTCCAGCAGTACTCCAGCATCCAAGAGGATCATAGTGGACAGTCAGTAAGTACGGTCCTGTGCGCTCAGCTGTCCTAGGGAACCCCGAAACATTGGAGGTCAAGATGGTATACAGGGTTTCCTGCACTCCCTCCCCCTGGTTGGAAAATACTGCACTGCATGTTTTCATGCATATAAGTGCTTCAGTAAAAGAGAAGGCCAGATCATGAGTTCATGGACCAGGTATTTAACTGCCATTAAAACATATTAAGTGTTTCTTTAAATCAACATGATGTTTAGTGGTATCTTATATTTTGATCCCATTAGCTCAGGAAGAAATCAAACAGGCTCTTTTACTAAAGGAATTGGTTCTTAGCTTTTAATTTAATTTAAATAAAGCAATCAAGCAGAACACAAGTAATATTTAGAGGGTCTGATTTAAGTGGCAGTGAAGGGAATTAAAAAAATAAAATAAAATAAACTGGCATTGCAGAGAAGAGTCCAGCAGACAGTTTGAATGATCTACATATTTTTTCCAATTTTCTTTATCAAATTTTTGTATTTGACTGTCATGTGCCCTATTCCATTGCATCTAGTCTGAAACACTGAAAATATCCGAGTCGATAAGACATTCAAGTGACACTGAAAACAGAATGCTGAGCTCAGAAGCACCACTTTACTGTTTGGATAAATTAATGCTTGAAACAATATTTCAATTATTTTATAGAAATACACTTATGAATGATCCTATATTGGTTTAATATTTGTCTTATGTCTGCACCTAAATCACAAGCTTTAAAACTATTGGGTGTTTTTATTAGTCTAGATACACAATTCTTCATGTGTTCTAGAACGTCACTTCTGGGGTTGAAGAGAGCCTCCTGCATAATTCAAAGAAGACCTGAGGCTTCTTTCAAATTAAGATCTCATGAAATCTTGTAAACACCATGGGTTTTAATCTTCATTAAATTAAATAGGCTTATAAAATTTAAACTTGTTTATTTTGGAGCATCGCATCTGTGTTTACACACACTAGGTTTCCAAATTAATTAAGCTGGGACCCTGGCCAGTGCTGCAGGAGAGCGGGATGGTCCAGAGCTGCCCCCCACCCCAGACCCATGCCCTGCCACACAACTGTGGAAGCAGGGAGCTGGCAAACCACACAAGAAAAAAATAAATAGCAGAAGCAATTTGAAGGGATGAACTACAAAAAAGTCACAGAACCATCTGGTGGACAAAGAGGCTCATTACACATCTTTGTGCACCTTTGTGTTCACACGGAATGAATTAATGGACACAACGCTTTAATTCCCGGAGAGCCAAAGTAAACTAAACCCAAGGAGTTTTAGTTTAATGCACAAAAAAGACTCTTAAAGCATTGGGAAATCCCACTCCTGCAAACATGAAAGGGCAAAAATCATGGCATGAACATCAGCCCTTTAGCAATTGCCAGGATACAAAATAATAGTTATACTCCCTCTTGCTACCAACATACTCCTGATACACCTATATTGGGAGCTGCTGCCATGGGAAGACTTCAAGCAGACTGGGGAAAAAGAAGAGATGGGCATTTACACTTCCAATATTTTCTTCACACCAAGATATTCCTCAGATCCACCAGAACTCAGGGGTCACTATTCTTATTAATATGAAGGACAACCATGGAAGGTTGAAGCATGTATCACATATTAAAATATTGCAAATTTCTGCAACAGCTATATGAGGTCCAAAGTTAGAATGAAAGACAGCATTCTTACCAGCAATTTTAGATTTATAAGGAAATGACTTTTAGATTTTCAAAATGACCTCAACTATCCATCACATTCTCCCTCTCAAATTTTGCATAGCAAAGCACATACATATGTATGCAGACTAATGGTTGTACAGGAACATCAGAGAGTAAATGGCACCTCCTTGTGCATGTCAATTTTGCAAGTCCAAATCAGAACTGAATTAAAAATACTGCATGTAACAATTTGTTTTTAATCGGCAGTTTAGTGGTATCTAAAGTCTTTTTTTGCCTGTTTCATTGTTAGTATATTACTATATGATACTCCCTGTGACAGATGACATCTAGTTTTCACATAGAATTTGAATGATGCAAATATTCTTTCAGAGGCATGCAAGAACCACTGAAGAGACCAATGAAATCATATGCAAATAACCATTAATCATGTTTCTTCAAGTAAATGCATATGGAGTGAAGCAGGTAATCCTTGACCACAATGCTTCTGGCCCCAAAAGGAAGAACATGAGTGACTTCTTTTGGCTTTATCCAAAAGCCAAAAACACGAAAGGGTGAATGCAGGAGTCGTCCTTCTGTCAGGCACAGTGGACAGGTTACAGTCTGACTGCATTTCAGTGCCCTACTCTACCTAGAAAATAGGCATAATAGTATTTCTACACCTCTCAGGGATGATAGGATAAATTAATTAACATATCTAAGGCAGACACTTGCTACATTAATGAGAGCCAAGAAACAGTAAATAGTTAAAGAATTAGCCAATTGCAACAATAGAAGAAAAACATGTTGTTATCTCAAAGATGTGTAATGAAAGAAACACACTGTATTGCTGTACTGGGGTCTTCTAAAACAAGGCATGCCACTTGAGTGGATGCAGCACTTTCAGGTGAAATGGAAAAAGGTTACATCAAGAGGCTGGGGAACATCCTTCTTGTCAACATGCTGGCAGAAAGGGATCTTGGAGTCATTGTTGACTCCAGGATGAACATGAGCCACCAATGTGAGGAAGTGGTCAGTAAAACTAACCGCAACTTTTTGTGCATCTACAGATGCATCACAAGCAGGTCCAGGGAGGGGATCCTTCCCCTCTATGGGGCATTGGTCAGACCACAGTTGGAGTACTGCATCCAGTTCTGGAAGCCACACTTCAAGAGGGATGTGGCTAGCATTGAGAGGGTCTAGAGGAGAGCCACTTGCATGGTCAAAGGGCAGTGAGGCAGGCCTTATGAAGAGAGGCTAAAGGGCCCGAACCTATTCAGCCTCCACAAGAGGAGGCTGAGAGGGCACCTGGCGGCCGTTTACAAACTCACCAAGGGGGACCAGAAGGAATTGGGGGAGGTTCTGTTCCCCCGGGCACCACCTGGGTTTACTAAGAATAATGGCCACAAATTATTAGAGAAGGTTCAGATTGTACATCAGGAGACATTACTTTACAGTTAGGGCTGGAATGGACTCCCAGGTGAGGTGGTACTCTCTCCTACCTTGGGGGTCTTCAAGAGGAGGCTGGACAGATATTTGGCTGGGGTGATATGATCCCAGCACCCATTCCTGCCTGGGGCAGGGGGTCAGACCTGATGATCTGTTTAGGTTCCTTCCGACCTTAAGTACCATGATACTATGAAAAGGAGTGAGAGGTTACGAACACATTAGCTGTGGGGAAGCTACCTAGACTTCTAGTTACTGGTATTCTGAATAAGCTAGCAACTGAAAGAACTGTTGTACCATTGTAGAAACAATCATTCATTTTTGTTACCTTGAGGCAATGCCCACAAAATACGTTAAAGTATGCTAAAGCCTGTTAGCATTTACCTCCTCCCTCTCATTGAATTAAAGCAAGAGTGGACAAAATACAGCCTGGGGGCCACATCCAGCCCACCTATTCATTGGATCCAGCCCACAGGCAGGCAACCACCAATTCATTGCATCTGGCCCCACTGGTGGCTGCCCCCACTGTGCTCTGCATGGGGCCAAGTCCCACCTGGGGCAACACATGCTGCATTGTCAGCCTCCCTGGCCAGCAGGCATAGCTTCTGAGCAGGGCTGCTGCTGTTGTCTATGGAACTGCTGGGCTCCCCCAGCCTACAGCAGCAGGGATAGGAGGATTTGCAGCACTCCAGGCACCAGATAGGGAAGGGTAGCTGCAGCACTGAGGGAAGTGGGGTGAGTTCTGCCTGCAGCTGGCTTTGGTCCTGCTTGTGTGGGGTAGGGAAGCATGAGGATGGAGTCAGGGGGGTGTGAAGGAGCTCAGCAGCTCACAAAGCCCTGACCGGCAGGCACAGAATAGGCAGGAGAGGGGGATGGGGAGCAACAACAGGAGCCAGCATGCACTTGCTGCAGCCCTGCCAGGCAGGCACGTGAGACAGAAGCAACAACAGCAGGATCCTGTGCTGGCTCAGCTGCACCCCACCAGGCAAGTGTGGGACAAAGACCAAGGCAGCTGGCAATTCCAAGCTCAGCTCCCTGCTCCCCGCCCCCTCCCTCGCAGGGGCTCCTCTTGCTGCCCACTGGCAGCAGCTGCTTCCTGCCCTTTGCAGCCCACTGTGAGCCAGGAAGGCAGTGCCAATCCCCTCCCCCCACCCATGGAGGAGCCGGGCTAAGCCAAATCACAAAAAGCAGGCAGGGGGAACCCCCACACCCAACCCACTCACACATCCATGCCTCCTCACACCCCACCATCCCCACACCTCCCAATATTGTCCCACACACCCCACACCCCAACCCCACAGCCCACCATACATATCTCACACACATTCACCTGCACCTTGACTCTCACCATACCCACACCCAACAGGCACACACACCACCTCCACCATACCCACGAACACACCCCACACTTCAACCCCTACACACATCTCACATATCCACACATATAGCCACACCCCCACACAAACACCTACACCTCCCCACACACACCCATACCCCACCCCTTCATCATACCCACACACAGTCCCACACACATAGAACATATAAACACACACCCTCCACACACCACTTCTGCACTATACCCACCCCCCATCCCCCGCACCCAGGAGTCCCACACACCAGACACCCACACATACACCCACTCCTTCTATACCTCTACACACTGCACCCGTACCACACTCATACCCCACACACATATGCACCTAACCATATGCTCCCCCCACTGCACCCTCCCAACCCCTTCACACACAATATACAGCAACCCCCACTTCCCGAAAAGAGTACTTTCTGGGCAAGGGGAGAGATTTCCAGTAACAAAGGTCAGGGGCCAGGCGTCAAGTCATAAGATGGTGATCAGGGAACAGGGTATAGGTGTTTAGCAGAGACAACCACTTTGAGGCCCACAGAGGAAGACAGAAATTATTTCTGATCACAGAATATGCTGAAATAGGAGTAGCTTGAGCATTTTAGTCCAAGACAAAAGAGATGCTACTCTCCCCCAGATAAGGTAAACAGTAGTCCTTTCAAGTATGAGGTGAGAAAAATACCTGAGGCATAAAAGAAAATTAATTTAATGCATTCTTGAGGTCTTAGCTACAGTTTTCATATGGCATCCTACACTATACATCAGTGCCTGAAAAAAAATAGAACTAACAGGTGTCTCACATATTCAAGAATCAAAAATTTTCCACAAACACAGCACCTACTAAAGCTCCTTATAATGTGCTAGTTAAAAATAGAACATAACCCAGCATATATTCCAAGAAAATAATGACATTATAGAAATCAGGAAGAAACCGTTCAGGAAAAACAAAACAACCCCTCCCCCCCAGTACTGCAGAGTGTCTATTAGAACTCCAAAAGGTCTTGGGTTTGCCACATGGAAAGATTTTTTAAATCAAATTTTTTGTGAGACAGGAATATTTTTTCCCCACCCATCTCTAATCACAGTACTGACAGCATGGTAGCTCATATGTTCTCTAACTACCTGATGGCTTCAAACACACAGGGAACAAGATGGAACACTAGAGTTTTTTACCTTTATAGATTCATAGATGTAGGGTCGGAAGGGACCCAAGTAGAACTTTAAGTCTGACCCCCTGCCCTGAGCAGCAGGTAATACTGGGCTCACATGACCCCTACTAGGTAATTATCAAGCCTGCTCTTAAAGACCCCCAAGGTAGGAGCCAGCACCACTTCCCTTGGAAATTGGTTCCAGATCCTAGCTGCCCTGACTGTGAAGTACTGCCTTCTAATGTCCAGCCTGAACATACTCTCAAACAACTTATAGCTGTTATTCCTTGCGACTCTGGGAGGTTCTCGGGGGTCTCTCCTATTCCCCGCTGGTACCCCCTGGTAAGTTTATAGATGGCCACCAGGTCCCCTCTCAGCCTTCTCTTGTGGAGGCTGAACAGGTTCAGGTCCCGTAGCCTCTCCTTGTAGGGCCTCCCTGCTGTCCCTGGATCCTGCGAGTGGCCCTCCTCTGGATCCTCTCGATGCTGGCCACATCCCTCCTAAAATGTGGCACCCAGAACTGGACACAGTACTCCAACTGTGGCCTGACCAGTGTTGCATAGAGGGGGAAGATCACCTCCTTGGACCTGCTTGTGATGCATCTGTGGATGCATGATGAGGTGCGGTTAGCCTTACTGACCACGTCCTCACACTGGCAGCCCATGCTCATTTTGGAATAGATAATGACTCCAAGATCTTTTTGCCACTGTGCTTACAAGAAGGGAGTTCCCCAGCCTATAGGTATGCTGCTGGTTCTTACTGCCCAAGTGCAGTACCCTGCACTTGTCAGTATTGAATCCCATCCTATTCTCATTCGTCCACCCCTGTAACCTGTCCAAGTCCAGCTGTATCCTGTCCCTCCCTTCTAGCGTGCCTACCTCACCCCAAATCTTGGTGTCGTCAGCAAATTTGAATAGGGTGCTTTTCACCCCCTCATCCATGTCGCTAATAAAGAAATTGAACAGTGCAGGCCCAAGGACCAAGCCCTGGGGGATTCTACTGCCTACATCCCTCCAGGTCGAACATGACCCGTCCATCACCACTCTCTGGGTGTGACCCCTCAGCCAATCTGCGACACATCAGACTGTGTAAGCATCAATGCCACAGTCACCTAGCTTTTTAATGAGAATGGGGTGGGAGACGCTACTAAAGCCCTTTAAAACACATACATCCGAGTCCACTAGTGGAATTTCACTTTCTTTTCAGATGCCTTGTTTAAAATCTGAGGAAATTTGCACGCATATACACACACAGTTAAAAAGCAGCCACCACAAAATTAATATTAAAGTAATATTAAGGAAACAAAGAAAACATTCAAAAGTCAGAAAATATCAGAATGTTCCATTTATCTTTTGTAATTAAAATAATTTGCTGTAAGGAAATTTAAGTTCTAGCTAATTACTATATGCACTTAAATAAAAATTATGAGATGCCATGCAGTACTCTGTGCTACCACTAGATGTAGCAACTCATTTTTTCTATTATATCACTGTATATTCTAAGGCCTGACTGCACTTATTTCAGCTTTTGTAATTCAATGTGAATTATATTACAGTTCCAGCTGTGTGTACCTGAGCATGCTTAAAGTTTTAATTAGTGTCACAAAAAATGCTTGAAATAAAGGAGAATAATATGTCATTCTTATTAATTTGAACAATGGTTTCAGTCATTAATCGACTCCAAGCTGAACATGAGCCGCCAATGCCAGACCAAAATCAGTAAAGCCAACTGCACCTTGTTGTGCATCCAAAGATGCATCTCAAGCCCGTCCAGAGAAGTGATACCCCCCCTCTATGTGACATTGGTCAGTCCACAATTGGAGTACTGTGTCCAGTTCTTGGCACCGTACTTTAAGAAGATTGTGGCCTGCCTTGAGAGGGTTCAGAGGAGGGCCACAGGGCAAGCCCTATGAGGAGGGGCTGAGGGACCTGACCCTGTTCAACCTCAGCAAGCAGAGGCTGAGGGGGGATTTTGTGGCTGCCTACAAACTCATTAAGGGAGATCAGCAGCAAATAGGAAGGGCCCTATTCCCCCCAGCAGCACCTGGGTTGACAAAGAACAATGGCCAGAAGCTGCTGGAGAATAGGTTCAGGTTAGAGATTAGGAGGAACAATTTCCCTGTTAGGGTGGCTAGGATCTGGAACCAACTTCCTAGGGAAGCGGTCCTCGCCCCTACCTTGGGTAAATTCAAAAAGAGGTTGGATGAACACCTGTCTGGAGTCGTGTGATCCCGGTGTGTGCTCCAGCCAGTGGCAGGAGATTAGACTGGATGATCTGTTCAGGTCCCTTCTGACCCCAAACTACTATGAAACTAGTGTCTCTTCTCAAGGTCAAGAAAATTTGAAAGAGCAAAATAGCACAAACCTCTACTATACACAGAAATAAAAGATTCATGCAGAAAGAAAATTGGCAAATTCATTCTCTATGAGGCTGAACTATTACTAACCTGAAAAACAAATGAGAATAAATTGATCTTGAGAGCTGAAAACCGTTGCACTCCCATTTGTGGATTTTTAAAATGCACAGTGCATTTTGTTTCATTATGAAGTGACAATCTTGTAATTAAAATGATTCCATAGGCAGAAAGGAAAAAAGTATGCTTCATTATGTTACTTTCTCCAAAGTTTTTACTGCAGGTTTCTACCCTATTCCACTGTATGCATGAATGCTGTTTCATAGCTGCAAATTCTAAAGATAGAACTAGCCAAGTGAGTAAAAGTTACAATTTTAATTTGATTACTTATAACAATATTTGTCAAGACCTTATTAGACTACAAGGACACAGTGAAAAATATAACCTAGAAATAGGAGTTTGTGAAAAAAAGAGAAGAATTTTAGAATTTAAATTTAATTAGTGTAAAAGCGAGAAGCCCTCAAATGTGTGGGTTCAGATTCTCTTTCTGCACATTCTGGGAATTCAACTGTGATGGCAGGGAGATGCATTAACTCCCTCTGTGGTCTCATTCAACCCAGTCCTTTGTAGTTCAATATGGTGAGGGTGGATGGGGAGAAGGTTGACAGATGGAGACTTAAGCCTGATGTAAGAACCCTATCATTCAACTGCATGATGTGACCCCAATATTGTCTTTTCTGAAGAACTTAGCTACTATTCCATTAAAGTTCCCCAGTGCTTCCACAGCAAAGAGGATGTCCCATTGACATTAACTCGTGAGACTCAGTGCCTTCTAAAATACCTTTATATATAACCTTGTATATATAACAAGCCTACGGCTATATAAAATAACATACAAGTAAAATTAAATTAACTTTTACAAAGTTCATTATTTGAGTTATTTTACTCTTAATTTTCCAATAACACATAGAAATATACTTCCTCTGTTTTCAAAAAAACCTATGGCTATGTACAGACAGTCAACCCCCCCCCCCCCAAAGGTGGCAAGTGCTCTAAATATCACACCTTAAAGAGCTGTAAATTAGTGAGTTCTAACTGAACAGACATTTGCTGTTCCATGGGGGGCTGGGGGGGGGGTCCTCAATGCCTGCCTGCAGTGGCCAAGACCAACAGGTAGCAGGGGGACTCCTGCACATTACGCAGGATGCTACCAGAGTGGCCCCCGCAGTCAAAGAACCCTGCAAGCTGGGAATTGTCAAGAGAAGCTGGTGGAGGGGGAGGGGACCTGCCCCTGCTGCACAAACCCAGCCTGCCCCCCCAGACCCCAACCAGCAAGCTGTGGGAGGGGCTTTCATGGCAAGGGGATTCCTTCCCCCAGCTGCAGCCAGTAGTGGTTGTGTCACTTTCACAGTGCTAGGAATTCTGTTGTGGGGCTGGTGCAAAAGGATCCACCCTGGCAGGTGCCCTGAGTGCCCCCCCCCCCCCAGTTCCTGGCTTGTGTCTTGGTGGGGGAAGAGCTAGGAGAGGCACTCCACACACCCCCCAATAAGACCCAAGCCAGGAAGACTGGGAGGCCCACCTAGTGGGAGGGTTCCTTTCCCCTAGCTGCAGCCAGCAGCAGCAGCAGCAGCAGCAGCATGAGTTCCCTGTGCTGCTTTTCAATGCACTGGGCACTCTGGTAGAGGGAGTGGAAATGGAGGCCCCCTGCTGGGCAGTCATTCCTACCCCCCCACCAGCTTCCTGTATTGGGTCTTCCTGGGGGTGGGCCAGGGCCCCCTGCAGCAGTGGGGCTCCTTTTCCACCACCCCTGCCAGAGTTCCCAGCACAGCAAGTGGTGCAGAGAATTTGTGCTACCACCGCTGACTGTAACTGGGGGAAGGGAGTCCTCCCCTGCATCATATATATGGCTTGCTAGCTGGAGTCTTTGGGGGAGCCATAGTGCCCACCAGTTTCCGGTGCAAGGAAATGCTGGAACCAGCTGCCCCTCCTGCAGTTGTCAAGAGGCTTCAATGGTGGGGAAACGAGCCCTCCCACTGTACAGCCCGGGCCAGCCCATGCCTTCCCTCCCCACCAAGACCCCAGCTAGCAAGCTGTGGGGCTCTTGTGGTGGGGTGGTTCACTTTCCCCTGCCCCAGCCTCTTGACTGGCAACCAGTAGCCGCAGCAGAGCTGCCTAGCTTCATGTTTTGCTGAGCCACAAACTGGGGCAGAGGGGCAAAGAGAACCCCCGTCCTGGTGGACCTGGGCTGACCCTCCCCTGATGGTGGGCAGCAAGCTTCAGGAAAGCTCTCACAGGAGAAGGCGCTCCCTTCCACCTGTGGCTGCATTTCCCAGCATGGTAAAAAGCCAGATCAGCCCTGCTCTGGAGTTTGACTGCAGTTGGCAGGTTGCTCAGGCAGAGGGATGGTGAACAAAGCCCCACTGCCACATGGATCCAACCCAGCCCCACCATCTGAGCCTCAAATCAGCAACCTATGAGGGTCCCTCATGGTAGGGGAGCTCCCATCCCCACTGTTGTGCTTACAATCACCAGCTAGCTGGTGGGGAGGTAGGGCTGAAGAGATGAGCTACTTTGGCAATGGCAGAAACCCCGCCCCCCAGAGCACTCCCTGCTATCCCCTCCTCCCAGTCAGGCTGCAGTGAGCCATGGGGCTAGAACCCTCCCCTTCCTTGGCCAGGCTGCACATGGGGCTAGGATCAGAGACTGTCACTGACTCTGGATAGTGACAGCTGAGGGGGCACGACCAGCTTGGCACTGCCCAACCCAAATGCAGTCCTGCGCAATGCCACCCGGGATGACAAGGATTGTGCTCTAAATTAATCCTTGATGGGATCTGGCACAGACATTCAATGAAATGCTTTAACAGAAAGCACTTTAGATTAGTACACATCCAACCAGAGTTACCTGTGGGATCTCCTGTTTTTTAAAGCACTTTGAGTCATGAACATTTTTTGTGTTACAGCTGTAGAATGCTTTCTGCATGCTTCAATTGAATTAAGTGTAATGGCTGTATCTAGCCTATATGTCTGCAGTAAACAACCTTTTTCATATTTTTATCAGGTCACATGCAACTCATGGAAATATAACCCTAAGGAGAGTTTGTTTTCTCTGTCTCCCTGCACTTCCCTCCAGTAACATACATAACATTCAACTTCAGTAACAATCCATTTTAATTTACCAATAAAAAATTATTAAATGAGTAAAGGGCAATGTTGACTAACTAAATAAATCTAAAGCTTACAAAGAATTTATTACCCCAAAATAATAGAAAATTCCTAAATTTATTACAGCAGTGATTCTCAGCCTTTTTAGATTCAGAAAAATTATGGAAGGTGCCCTGAATTTAGCAGCACCTTCGCTGAGAAGCACTGTTGTGCTGCCTCAGCTTGCCTCAACCAGGATGCTGCTTCTGACAGTCAAGAGAAAATGCCACATATCCCTTGTGCAGAGCCTGCTTCTGCTGTAGTCAATGAGGCACTCCTGCCTGCATTAGTTTTGTCTGTTTCCTGTATTTTTCCAAGCTGCCACACTGGCATCACCCAGACAAAAGCTTCATGCATGCTTCTGTTTCCAGGAGGAACAGGTAGGGCTGAACTAAAATGGGCAATAGCAGGAGCACCGAGCTGAGCATTCAGATGAACCTAATTCACACAGTAGCACCCATTTCCCACAACAGGCTCCACGTGTTGTGGTGGCAACAATGACAGCACCACAATGCCCTGAAAGGGTCTTGTGGCACCCCAGTTGAGAACCACTGCATTAGAGAGACATTAGATAGATAGAGAAATATTGTTTTACCTACCATTATTGTAAGCAACACCCAAAATTACTAGAAGATAGTTGAAAAAAAAATCTATTTCTCCTTTCCTCCATTTTGGGTTCTTGCACAGTATTTGGCAGTTTCATTTTACCCCTGTATTCACTGATGCAAGGTTCATAATTTTAGACTTAGACACCTAATAGCCAAAAAAGAACCTGGCCTTAGGTGCTTAACAAGACTAAGGCATATAGCCGTGATTCTATTCTGCCAGAGTTTCTGAAACAGTTGATGCAAAAAATGAGTCCTCTCCTTCCTCATTTTTTTTTATGACTCATTCTTAAGAGTGAAATGATGATGTGTTACAATAATTTATTCATCAATGGATTTCAGGACTTGAACAGGCTGGACATATTAAGTCAACTTGCATCAATGTAGATGTCCAATTGGCAGAATAGCATCTCTTCCCTGAAGTCCACTTTGCTCTATTTCAGGTATTATAATGAACATGATCTTTACATGCCTATAATCTATTCATGTCCTACTTTATGCCCCCATGACCTTATCAGTGCCTAGCCCCTGGCCCATGTGAATACACAGTATAAATAATGACCTTAGAATGTATGCAATTTAACTCATTAATGAAAGTATCTTGTTCCTGATTGTATTAATCCATGTTAGCCAGAGGAGTAAAAGGACATTTTTACATGTGTTCCTGGACTGGCACTGGACACCTTAATTAGTGATTTGCACTAATTAAAAGCAGCCACATGTCACGTGTATCAGCATCGCTGCGCATCCCTGTACTGAAAAAACGGGTGTCATGGCACTTTGAACTAAAGCTCATTGGATGCATTTTATTCAAAGCGCACCACAGCCATTTTGTCAGCATGAAGATGCGTGGTAACGCTGATGCCTGTGATTAATCAAGTCTGCTCCAACAAGCTGGATTCCCAAGGCATCAGAGCAGGCTCCCTGCAAGCATGTAGGAGCCCAAAAAGGACAGAATGGGCAATGGGATACTGAAATATGCTTTTAAAAGGAGAAAGAGGAGTTGCTATACAAGTAGTACCAGCTCAGGGAGTAGATTGTTTTTCATTACAATTTGTTATTTGATGCTAATGAAGATCTGTATAGAGACTGAAATGTTCTTTGTTTCATTGTATATGCTCAGATATCACGTTTTATGCAGATTATCAAAATAGACAATACTAAACTCATTTTTGTTTGTATAGCTGCCATAATTCCCATTTGTACTGGGAACAATTTTGCAAAGTCATCCCAAATGATTATAGTAAAAGCAATGCACAGCTACAATATAAGCAATCTAAAGGCTGTAATGCCAGCCTTCATCACTATACGAAAAAATTAGAACTCCTGTTAGAAATTAGAACTCAGAACTTTAAAAAGTTGCACTCTCCAATAGCTCCTTGGTACAATGCTGAAGACCTTAATACAGAGAAGAAACTGATAGGGAAGCAGAGAATAGAGTAGTCCTTGGAACTCGTCTGAAAGTAAATTAGGACGTCTATTTCTGAAACTCAAAAATCCAAGGAAAATGAAGGGGAACAGCATCCCCAGGGGAAAAAGCTAGAAGGGAGGATCAATGGGAGGTGAAATCAATTAAGTTGACCAGGGATAACTGAAAATCAATTGGAGAAAAGGATTGGTCAAGGGAGCAGGCAAAACAGTTTCTTTGGGGAGAAAAAGGGGAGACTTTGTTTTACGTAAAGTGAGATCCCCCGGAAAGCATCAGTGGGAGGACAGCAGGCCTCTGCAGCACTGAAACCATTCAAGACAACTACTTGATGTGAAGGTAGAATTGTGTGGGGAAAAAAATCATGGTGTCTTTTGGGCCATTGAATGTTTTTACAAATTCTAAAACTTTCAGGAGTTTCACACTACTAATGTATACATTGGTTGACTTTTTTCAGTATCCGATATGGAATTTTAGATTCCTGATAACAATGAAACCCCTCCCCATTTTGAATAGTACCAAAACAAAAGTTGCATTTCCTGCAATCAAATAGACCTGTATACTTCAGGGTGATTTTTTTTAAACTGCTTAGCTCCTAGAAATGTCCAGAACTCCTTACTAATGTAGTATAGAACAGCTAACACTTAGAAAACTAAACACATTTTCCCTACAGCAAAATCCAAGATGCTTCATCCATTCTAGCCAGATACATAAAATTTTGTTTATAGTGTACTAATATTGTTTCTGGAAGAATGCAACACTTCTATTTACTTCACTAATATTCATTTAGGAACACTAAGTGCCTAAAAACAAAATATACTTTTGGAAGGCATCATTTTAGCTATTTCATTATTTGGAAAGGTTGCAGAAAGAAGAAAATAATAATATATAATAGAAGAGTGAGGAAAGCTTAGTGGAATACTATGAAGCAGCCATAAGGAAATGTGATGGAATTATCATATGCCTAGGGCACCTCTAGAGAACTACACAAACATATTCCTACTTCAAAGAATAATTTGAAATTAAATGTCTGTCCATATATTTTATTATATTAACTCCCAGCTCTCCATTACATCCGACCAGACTTTACAAGCCAATAGATCTGTTGGTTACTAAATAAATATATAACAAACAATACATTCGATTACCATACTTTTCCATTTTCTGAGATTGCTGACAAGTTAATAGACTTCCAACATCCTTTTAACTTAAGATATTTCACCAGTATTCATTTTTAACTAGATTCTGATGATCCTGATTTTTCTTTAAAATCATACAGATGATCCACTTACATGTTACCTTAATTTATTTTCTATGTTATACATCATACACTGAGCGATCCAAAAGAGAAAATATTGAGTGGATAATGTGAAGTAAATATGCAAACACCAACTGCTTTTTTAAATGCAAAGTACAAAGCAATATTTGTCAGATATTTTGTTTTAACTATGAAGGGAACAGTACACTGTAAAGCAGGGCTTTTATACAAATGTGTTCAGTCATTTAAATCACTATTTTGTAAGCCACAAGTGAAAGCATGCGGATCCTTTAAAAAAAAATCCCCTCTCTATAAAACTATGAAATAGCCTTGAAAACTATGATAGGACACCAACAGGGAGCTGCTTCCCAGCCCCTGCAAAGAGCAGGACCCCACGTACAATGGGGGTCTCTGTTTTACTCACCTGGGAGCCATGCCAGGCTTCTGTAGTAGCCATTTGGCTCATCCAGGTATAGCTGGAAGCCAACCTTGATACCAGAGATAAATGGGACCATGGCAGCAACAAGGTCCGTGCCTGTCCCAACCAGGAGCTGCACCAGGTTCCTACCACCAGCAGCCAACTTGTCCAGGAGAGAACTTGGAAGTGCCAGCAAACCCCAGCTTTTGGAAATCCCCAGATGGCAACCATGTGGCTGGGGAGCCAGAGAGGTGATAGGACACTGAGGGACCCAGCGGATTTAAAAGTAAGAGGGCCGAGGACCATAAACCCCCAGAGAAGGGAGTGCATGGTCTCTTGGAGGAAAGCAGTGCATGTCTTGCAGAGGCACAGAAGACGACCAGGAATGCTAAAAACCTGGGTCCAAGCCTAAGGCAAACTGCAAATGACTGGAGAAAGCTGGTAAAGGGTAACCAGCGAAGAAGAGCTAGCAATGCAACCCATCAGTGTTGGGCTTGGGACATGGTGGGTAAGCCTCTGCGTGTGGGGAGTAGCTGCAAGGCCTCTCTGGGAACCCGAGTATTAAGCAGATGGGCCGGTGATGGTAGTGCCAGCCAAAAGGATCATGCCAGGTAAGGTACAGAGTTGATATGGCCAAGGATGGTAGAGATGTAATTGATAAGACTTAAAAATGGGGACTGAGTTGATTGATAAAAAAATCCCTCACTCAAGCATGCAAAAGGGTTAAGCAATTGATGCTGGACTCTCATGATGAGAAGCCATAAAAAAGACCCTTTTTTGTTTTGATCATGGGCATGCATAGGAATTGAAGGGGGGTAAACACAAATTGAGCCCTGAGAAGCTCATGATGTAGAAAGGTCTAAATAAGTGTTGAATGACTGGGCGAGTCATTGGTTAAGAGACTCAGAGACACTTTGAAGGTCATAGGTCCAACTCAACAGGTGTGGTAAGGGAAGGGTATAAGGGAGATGGAGCCCTGTGAAGAGAAAATATTGTCCGTCAAGAGAACACTTATCTTTTGTTTCACTATTCAGCTTCTCTTCATTTGTTTCCATCAAGGCATGGCAGGAAAGAATAAGGAAGCGGGCAGCAGTTTTCAGAAAGAGATACAGGACCCATTGTACCCACTGACAAAAACATAAAACACTTTTCAGGAAGGAGAACATTAATGCCAGTCAGTCTCAACCGTACTGTTCTGAAATGTTTCCTCAAACTAAGAGCATATGGGAGCTACAGTGTTGTATTCCATGCCTCTGAATTCAGATTTCATTTGATTTTTACAGTCTCAGTTTTAGACAGGATCACTAGACATTTCTGGAAAGAATGATGCTGCCAAAGCAGATTCTGTAAGAGTTCTGAAATATGAAAACAATGGTGCTATATTTTCTAATGAAAATAAAGAACCTGTGTCCTGAGACAGTGGTATCAGAAAAATGCTATCCCCAGCATTTGCCAGTGACATCATTAACATAACTATGGGTGACTATGCAGACACAAGCCCCAAGCACTACCTGAGGAGGGCCACCAGAATAGAAGCAGATTGGCCCTTCATCCTCCATCACTCCCTTTATACACTGCGCCTGAAGCAGGTCCAAGACCAAGCCAGAAAAACAGCTGTAAGGTTGTACCAGAGTAGGGTTGGTGTTGGCAAGAGCTTCACTTTTGGAGAAGCCACTTCCATGGGCAGAGGTACTGGTATGCCCAGGACACATCTCATCTCCTTTTCTCACTGCTGAATTTTGGCTTTTAAAAATAACAGCTTCACATACATTTCAGTGGCATTAACATACAGAAGAAGCTTGCTCTAGGCATAAACTGTATCAGTTATACACCTGAGTGACATGCACCACGGCTTGGAGGGACAGGATAGAAAAGCAATACAGTCTACTTGACTGCCTACAGGAGTAGGAAGTGAACAACTGGCTCCCTAGGTAGGCTTCAGAAAAACCAATTAACCTGTTTACTGATGATTATCCATCTCTAAAATGACAGTTAGACTCCTGGCAGATGTTAAAATAATGGCAAAATTGGAGTCTTAGAAATTTTATGCCCCATCAGAAAATGTACATTCTGCCATGCCAGACATGGGATGGGGCATAAAATTCCTCATATCCACATTACACCACTGTGAAGCTGCTTCCAGCCTGATCCTGGAGATTGGGAAGGGGGCAGCTTTGTCCTGGATGCTGGGTCTGTCTCATGTCCAATCCCAATGGTCAGCTGAGCATCGAGATTCAGGCACAGACAGATACAGGTCCCAGTATGGCTCAAAGCTGTCCCAGCCTTATCATGGGGATTGGGATGGAAGCAGCCACAGAACCAGGTCTGTTGGGACCAGTGCTGACAACCAGTCGATTGTCAGGCTTAGGTGCAGTTTAAGGAACTCCCTCATCACAGGGCCCCACCCTACTGGGACATTTAAAAAAAAAAAATGTGCAAGCAGCCCAGCTGTACATGTGGTTTCTAGATGCCCCAAGGCACGGGGACCTCAGGATCAGGGAGCATCGTGAAACCTAGGGCTATCTGGGACAGCCAATCAGGATCCTGGGATTACCCCTGTGGTCCAAGCACACTGAGACCTGTGTGCAGCCCAGTATTTTATAGGAAAGGACTTCCAGGCACAGGGATTGCCAGGCTCCTGGCAGCCTTTGCAACCTGCTCCCCCAGCAGCCTATTTTCAGCATCAGGATCAAGGCTGTCCTAGTCCCAGTGCAGATGTTAACAATATACTGAATTCTCACTCAAGTCTGGTCCTTTGTTCTGGTCATCAACTTTGTAATGGGCAAGAAAGAATCGCTGCTCACAGTTCTCACTTCCTGGATATTAGCCACATTTGCAAACACAGGCCATTAGGACTCAGCCATTAAATCTGCAATCCCCTGAACTCATGGACAACTGTTTATTATGGGTGTGCAAAATGGGCCCTATTAGATTCTGATTTAGATTCAGACCGAACCGGGGACAGTAATTCGATTCGTTGATTCAGATCACAGTCCCTGATTCAACTCAGCTGAATCTAAATCTGAAGATTCAATGCAAGTTCAGAGAATTGGTGATTCGGCCATAGACACAGCTTTAAAATGTTTTTTCTACATACCTCTAGGTACCAGTGCAGCTTGAGAACACTGCAATGGTGGGACAGATTGAGCATCCCACAGGAGTGTGTGTGGGCACCCCCCCCGCCACGTGCTCAGCGGTGAAGCCAGAAGTACTTCCAGTCCACATCCATGTCCACTGGGGAATCCTCCTGGGAGCATGCTGGGGGGGACCCTGGGTGCCCTCCCCAGACCCAGGAGGTGCCAGTCGCCGAGCCAGGAGGGCATGGGGGGGCCCCCCCAACACACTCCCCAGTGGACCTGGAAGTGGACCAGAAGTGTTTCTGGTGCACTTCTGGGTCTGCGCCAAGCACACTGGTGAGCCCCCCGCACTTCTGTTGGACCCTCGATACCCCCCAACATCCATGAGCTGCCTGGTACCTAGAGGTATGTAGACAAACATTTAAAGCTGTGTCTGTGTCCAAATTACCAAATCTTTCTGAATCACTCCAAAATCTATTCAGAGGGTTCTGATTCGATTCGGAGAAATTAAAGGGTCCTCGGATTCAATTTGATTTGGATTCGGAGATTTGGCCACCGAATCGGGCTGAATCTCCACCAAATCAAATCAGGGACCAAACCTTCACACAGCTCTACTGTTTATCCAAATATTCCTAAAAATTTTAGTTTTAGACCCTCACACATCACAACTATAAGGCACAGAACCAGAAACACCAACAGCACCCTTCAACTTGCCTCAAGTAACACCCTTCAACTTGCCTCAAGTAAAAGTGGAGAAAAGAAAGGATTTGGTCAAAATATAAAACTTGCTCTGAAAAATATTACAGTATTGCTGAGGAACTAAAAAATTAGCAAAAACTAGCTTGGACTATGATACTGAATGCTGATATTTTAACACACTTCTTCAGTAGGATTGTTTCATTCTAAATAGCACTGCATTGATAACATTGAGAGAAGCATTAAAAGAGTAATCTATCTGCAGCACTGCTTATGTTTTAAATAGTTAAATCTACCAGCCAACTTCTGACATCGATTATCATGAGCAAATAAAAAGGCTTGCACCATTTCTACTGAAAACTGTCATTATAAGCTGAGGATGGATTGAAATAGTCTATTATTAATAATGGAGGGGTTTGCCAAGATTCAAACTTTGAAACATAAGGGTTTTGAATTTTGTCAGAAAAACATAAATAAGCAACAAACAGCAAATTGCAAATGGAATAAGTCATGTAGCTATATATATCAATGTGCTAAGACTCATTGATGACAGAAAGGCCCTACTTGGAAAGGTCTTGTAAAAGGTATGAAAGCAGGTAATAGAGTAATGCTATCCATACTATCACAATTCACTCCTGCCATCATATGACTGATCTGGAAAAATGCAGCAATGTAATACACCTGTATTTGATGATAGAAGTTTAAGTTCTGTGCATTAACTTTAAAAAAAATAAAATATTTTTCAGCGTGACATTTTGTCACAGCATCTACTTTAAGCAATTGTGTAGCAATGTCATGTTGAAATTAACACTGGTCCTAAAACTTAAAGAGTAAGCAAAATGCGACATGAAAATTAAAAGTCTGCTTAAAAAAAATATAAAAACACCAGTATCCTTTTAATAAGAATCCATTGACTTGATCCTACCAGATGATGAGCACCTGCAGTTCCCAGAACAACAAATAAGATAGCATACATACCAATCCCATGCATAGCAAATGAGGTCTGAGGAAACATACTATGACAAAAATATATTAGGAAAAATCTATATGAACTTTTAAAACCCAAGGGAAGTCTCCCCATTGTATGTTTTACTTTATGCTTTCAAGCTGAATATTGAATATGCAGCATGCATAGTAAGCGATAAAATATTTTAATTAAATGCCAAAGTCAAAAACAGATGAAGAATCCTGAATTAAAAGCATTTCTAGAGCTCTAGAAAATAAATACCTCCATAGGAAAAAATATCAAAAAAGCCTCTAGACTGCATCCTCATCAATAAGGGGTTCTTTGTGCATAAATGGGCTGACATGCAAGCTGAAAAAAATGGAAGAATGTCACATCTTTCCACTCCTAGACCTGCTAAGGAATTTACTTATCTGGAGGGAAAGTATTGAAGAAGCACAGCCAGGATGGGCACACTCTTCATATCATTTCCATCATCCCCCCCAAAATTAAAAATGAGTCTTCCCCAAGGCAATATGAAAATGTAGCTGTTAAGCATCAGGCATACAAATTTATTTGGAATACTCCTTAGATGTCATGGAACCCAACTTCAGGGAAGCTTCAGGATCTCTGAAATACACTCAAGCATCCTTTCAGCCATCCTGATATACATTTGAAAGGAAGACCAGCAAGCGGGGGAGGAGAAAATGCAGAGGCAACAGGAGCTGTATGTGGAGACTGTCTCAGCCTTTAGAAGGTTCTTTACAATCCCTAAATTGGTTTTGGAGCCACCAACCCATTCCATACAAAGCCCTACCCACAACAGAATGCTGTAGATGAAACAGCTCCTGCCTCCTAGCTCATTCTTGTCCAAGGGTGACGAAGCCTTGCTTTTATTGCTGTCTGTCTGATAAAATAATACAGTGATATCAAACTAGAAATGACTGTACATGGAATTATACATTAAATAACAATGCAATACAGTGTAATAAACAAAGTAACTCCAACATAATTGTACAATTATGGAGTTGCAGTCTATAGAATAATGTGCCACATGTCTTTCTATTTTCATACTGGGCTTTAGACTGTAGCTCAGTTTCTCTTAAAAAGAATTTTTATAGTGCTCCCCAAAATGTAAGAGCTTTGCATTTTGATCCCACATAAAAGTCTGCAATATAAAACATAGGAAAACACTGAAGTTAGTGGTTCTCATTGACCATTTTAAACTAGGACCTTGAAAAAAATACGACAAGCACAATCATATTATTAACTATTACTTTTCTTTAACTCAAGTGATAGTAAAATCAGAATTCCAGGACGAAAAAGGTTTTTTTAAGGAGATGGCCTTCTAGAATAAGGCTTAAACACAGTCTACTAAATAATTATAATTATAATTAAAAACCAGATTAGAATAAACCATAATATATGTTTACCAATACATTAGCAGCTAGTTAACCTCTAACAAAAATTCCCATTGAGGTCTAGACTGGATCATAGCGAGTTAAAAAACCTGTGAACTAGACTGTGTCCTCTGCTGACAGCTTTAATACCTTTTCTGATTATAAGCTTCAAGCACATTTATGTTTGGAAAACATAAAATTAAAATAATTATTTTAGTTGAACTACACTGTTAAGACCTTTACAGGAGAGTGATGGAATTAGAATGTACCATTAGGGGTAGACTTTGTACTGTTCTTCTATGTGTTTTTAAAGTCATTGATGAAAAATCAATCTAAAATAAATCTCTAGTAACTCTAACTTCTATGCAGTTACTGTGGGTTTCCATATATATATACACCAGAAAGCAGAATTAGGCTCTCCACTGATTTTGTTTTGCATTTTATAATATAAGAAAAAGATGAAAAATAAATAACAGTAAAATTAACTTTTTCAATTACCCAGCAGTTCCATTGCATCATCCTCATTGTCAATATCTTCCTCTGTCACTGAAGGAGCTGTACTTTGAACAGAATCAAAGGAGTCCTGGGAAAGCATAGCAGCCAGTAGCTTCTTATGTTGCTGCTGTTGTTGTTTTAATCCTTTGGTCTTCGGCTCCATCTTTAAGCTGGTTAGGGGGAAGACACAACCTCCTTTTATTACTATTCTCCAAAAAATTTTGGCCAAGGTTTGTCAAAATCTTGCTGCAACATGCAACAAGACTTCGCTCTGTATTAACTGTCCTTCCTTCATTCCATATCACATCACTTTGTTCTTAGCCCCTGCTAGTTTGTCATTCATTTCCCAATGCTTAGTAGTCTCCAATCAGCCCCATAATTATTTTTTTTTCATTTCAGTGGAGTTTGTGCTACCTCTTGCTTCCTATATAGGAATGTGATGCAGTGCCCGTCAAAAAACTCCCCTGATTTCAGTGAACAAAAGCAACATGTTTTAAAATAAAAAACTAACAGTAGACAGCCAGAACACCTCAGTGGTTTGTTGCAGTTGTTTGCTGTGGCTCTATAGGCCCATGATTACTTTGTAAATTATCATCTTCACAGAAAGTGCAGTATTAAGGCTACCATATTTCCAGGATCAAAAAAGAGGGCACCTGTGGGGAGACGGGAGCTAGTGGGGGGGAAACAGGAGGGGTAGGTGACTGTGGGGGGTCAGTGATATGCCTGTGCCCTGCCTCTGCCCTTCACTACTAAGCCCCAGTCGCCCAGAGCTGCCAGTGCCCCACTTGCGACCCACACGCCCTCTGCTACAGCCCTGCCAGTGCCCTTCACCCCCAACTAGAGCCCCCGCCCTGCAGAGCATGTGACCCCCAACAGCCAGTCACTTTGCCTGCTGCTCCCAGCCACAAGCATGCAAGCTGCTCATGCCTGGAAGGAGTGGAGACAAAGCAAAAACCAGGATATTTGCTTCCTGTTGAGTCAGGAGGGTAGGTGATTGAGCTCTAGGGAGAGAGGCTACATCTCTGCAACCTCTTCCCCTACCTCCATCTCCTCTTTCCCAGCTCTCATTATGTCTAAGGGATAGGGTGAAGGCAGGGAAGGGAGGTCCATTCTGGGGCTTCCCTAGCTGTGCTGAAGTGGGGGGGGGGGGATGAGTATTGGAGCTCCTCCCACCTCAGTGGGGCCCCATTCCACCCACTCCATCCTCTTGCACAAGCTGGGCAACCTCCAAAATGAGCTGCCTGCATCCTTTCTCCCCCCCATAAAATAGCACCAGGAGAAGGGCTGGGTTGCATCAGTCCAGCCCTGCTCCTGGCATGCACAGACAAAAGTTCATGAAAATGCTCTGCTTTGGAGCCCCTTCATCTAAACCCTCATATAATAAGGGT
The DNA here is from genome assembly GCF_001723895.1 of Crocodylus porosus. Lineage (NCBI taxonomy): Eukaryota > Metazoa > Chordata > Crocodylia > Crocodylidae > Crocodylus > Crocodylus porosus. The sequence continues at coordinate 211,699,217 of NW_017728886.1, read as the reverse complement.
TCGATTTTCATGGGATCAGGCCTTTTTAAAGGACCATGAGATCAGGCCCTCTGCAGTCATGTACTTGTGTTTAGTCATGACTGTAGAGCACTTTCAGGAGCCAAATCAGGAGCAAATTGTCACTTCTCTCTGTTCCTACAGAGAAGGCACCATTAGTGGAATGGACACCTAAGCTATTGTCTGCTTGAAATGGGAAAAACAACTGCACAATGGCAAAGGCATCAGAGAGAAATGGACCATCAGCTGGATGAATGGCAGATGCCCCAGGGAGAATTTCTGGAGAATTCTGGACACTCCTGAGGAATTGGGGGAATGCTGATGGGGAACAGGGCCTGGGGGGCAGGGGCTGGCTCAGAGATATTTTAACAGCTACCTGTAAGCTGGCCAGCATGTTTGATTTTTTTTCCCCCAAAGCCCCAGCAACTAGAGCTGGAAGAATCATCAGGACTGCTGAGTTCTGGAGATACTGACAAGACTCTCAGAGGGCTGGGGTATAGCTACATGAGAGGGTAAGAAACTTTACTTGTCTTTTTATTCCATTTTCAAACCTATTGCCAGTTTTCTTTGTATAATTCTTTTCTTCTAACGTATCCTTTTGTTGTTTTGTCTCTTTACTAACTGCCTGTGGAAAGACTGAATTCTGGGTGAGCGATATTCCTTTTACGTTGTACCCTCTAGAGAAAGGGTACAGTGTAAAAGGGCAGTGGAGCGAAGGCTTGCAGGGGTAAGGAGTTTATTCCATAAAAACCATGATGTGTTCCTTGAGATTAGCAGCAGGAAGAAACTTGGAGCTCTGGAGGATACCCACCAGAAAGGTTTATGATGGACTCTTAGGCTGAGGACAGAAATTACACATAAACCAGTAAAAGTCATTAGAAACCATTCAAATCTGTAACACAACAGAAGTTCAGTGCACATAAACCACTTTCAAAATGGCCAAATCAGGTAAGATAAACATGGATGAATGTAGTATCAGACTTAACTGGGTTAGGTAATATTGGTCTATTGAACTTCTGTCCCACATCCCCTCCAGATTCAAGTTAATTCAGTCCTCTAGCATGCCAGGATGTTTTGCACATCCCCTGCAAGTCCCCCACCTCTTGCAGGGTGAGCAGGCTAGACTTGGCCCAAGCTGCTTACTCCAGTCAAGCAGGGAGGCATGCTCTAACACCCCTGGATTCTAGACTGGGCCACTGCAGGCACGTGGCTGCATTTTCAGAATCAAAAGAGAATGCCTGTTCACTTGCTTATCAGTTCAATCTACACAGCTTACACTAACCTGCAAAGATTGAACTGATTCAGCCTCAGGCTTTTTGACTCTCTATACTTAGCCTTAGGGCCCTTTCTGACATGAAGGTAAATGTGCAATGGGATCTGATGCATGATCCCCACAATTGTGTTCCCTGCCTTGACAGATGTGCATGGCAGAAAGAGTGATCGCGGGATGATGCATCAGATCTCATCATGCCTTATTGTGGATGCAGAAGTGCAGTATGCACTCCTACAACTGAGATCCTGCTGCTAATGCAGGCTCCCAGACACAGGGGAGCTCCAGACATCAGCTGACAGAACTCCCAGCTACAGGGACACCTGAAGCATCTCCATGGATAGATGTCCACATCAGCTGCAGGCTCTCAGGCTTGGAGGTGCACTGGACCCCTAGCTGGGAGACCCAATCAACTGATGGGGCTCCCAGCCACAGAGGCCCCTGGTCACATGTTCAATTAATGACATGAGCTACAAAGTTACTACACATATTTTGTGGAATAACCTTGTGGCTTATCCCTCTTTGTATCATGTCATTAATTGAACATGTTGCAGCGTGTCTGGGGCCTTGGCAACCTTTTTCAGGAGTTGATGGTCTTCTTGCTTCTGTCCCAGAATTGCAGGATTTCGGGGTTATGCAGGGAGCACGTAAGCCTTTAGGCTAAGTAGCCTTGCAAAGAGTTATGCATTTTGTACTATTCACAAACCTTTTAACTGGATGATTGATTTTACTTTTCCCGGGATAGAGATTCCAGAACTTCAAAGTAGCCTGTTCCACAATGTTTGACCAGCTTTACAGTCAGAAAGTTCTTTCTGGTCTCCAATCTAAATTTCTTCTGCTGCAGCTTGAGGCCAGTGCTTCTAGTCCTGTCCCCTACAACCATAGAAAATAGACCTCCATCCTCTCTATAATTGCCTTTCAAATACTTGAATTTGTTATCGAATTCCGTGTCCCTTTCCCCCCCTCTAGCTGCAAGTCTTATCTTTTCCAGATGAAATAATCCTAGTTCTTCTAGCTTTTCCTCATAAATCATGCTTTTCAGGCATCTGATCATGCATATGTATATGTGTGTAGACTAGGGATGTTAATATTGTTTAAAAAAATACCCATTTAACTTCCTCTAATTATATCACACAGTTAACCGATAACAAATACCTAGTCTCAGCTGTGGTGTGCAGAGCCCCAGGCCAGTTCTTGCCTTAACCTGCCATGCCACGGGAGAGGGCTGCAGCTGCCTGTCCAGAGCAGCACAGGGAGCCAGGGGTTGTGCACAGATGCACTCAGACACAGATGCTGGCAGGAGCTACTCCCTGGGGCGTTTGATGGGGGAGGTTGCTCCACCAGACACAGTCCATGTGAAGCCATGGGTAGCAGCAACAGGTTTTCTAGCCTGTTGTAGCCTCCAGCACACTGGGAGGGAGGGAGCAGGCAATGCGGGCTGGGAAAACTTTAAGGCTATGGACAAACATTCAAAAAGACTGAGCCTGAATTGATTCAATCCTTGCAGGTTAGTCTAACTTGATATGGCTGAACTAATTTGCAACCATAGAGACATTCCTTCTGAACTAAAGCAATGCAGGCACAACCATGCAGTGGCTCAGGCTAGAAGCTAGGGGAGGGGAAGATGCTAGATCTGCCCTCTCTTCCCTTCTACAGTCCTGAGCTGAGGGAAGGCATGCAAGATGCTCTGATTAGGGAGGGTGTCCCCTGCCCCCTGCTGCTCCTGACTGGCATTAGGGAGTTGATAACACAGCATTTAGAACCACATCAAGAAAACAAAAGCCTCTATCATTAGTTCAAACTCTTCTTAAACAACTTTTTCCAAGGAAGGAATGGAGGGACATTACCAGCTGACCTGCTGATTAGCTCCAAAAAACCCTAAGTGGACACTGTCCTGCTTGCCTTAAACAGACACCTCTCAGCATTAGCTAGACTATGACATGCTGGCTACAGTCCATGCCGTGTGAGAGAAGGGGGTAAGGGGGTAAGGGGCAGGGAGAAGCCAAGCAGACAATGCTGTGCCTACAGACACTGCTGGAGCTCCAGCTAGGGAGAAGAGGGCTGGGGCCAGCCCTGCTCTGGAACAGAGCCCTACGCAGGGCTGCAAAGAATCTGGGATTCCAGGGGACTCTGGTTTAAGTTAAACCAGGAAGGGGTCTCAGACAGATATTGCATAAACTGGTTTAACCCAAATCAGTTAAGTCTGATACTATATTCAACCAGGTTTATTCCAAACCCATTTCAGCCATTTTCAAACCAGTTTATGGCCACTGAATGTCTGTTCTGTTACAGGTTTAAACAGTTTGATCACTTAAACCAGTTTGTATGTAATGTCTGTACCTAGGCCAAGTAGCCTGTTATCTCCACCCCAGCTCCCCAGGCTTCCTGGCACTTATGAACAAGCAGCTAATTGCTTAAATGACAAGTCATTAGGCTTCCTGTGGTTTTCCTCTAACCTCATAAACTATGGGTAGCGATCCCCCATCATTCCTCCTTTCCTCCTTGCTCCTCCCTTGCTTTCTCCTGCCTGCCATGCTGCCTTCCTATTCCTGAGGCACTGCACCACTTCCCTTTCCCATGCTAAACTTTAACTAGTAATGCATTACTGCTATAAATATGCTTATCATTTAAATGTTTAAACGTTTAACCTTTCACATCGCTAGTGTACACGCATAGACAAACTTACACACATGCCTACTGTGAGGGAGCGGGGGCTAGGGGCGGCCGTGAGCTCCCTAGCGCCGCCTACCGTCACGTTAGGGTGACGTAGCACCCTCAGACGGGGTTCGATAAGCGTTCTGCCTTAAGGGCAATGCGTGCCTCCAAGCCTCCCCCTTAGCACGCCCCAAGCCTCGCAGCTATTCCGGGGGC
>NW_017728886.1:211676795-211692654 GCF_001723895.1 Crocodylus porosus | reverse complement strand
CTCCTGCTCCTGCAACAGCCAGAAGGGAACTGTGTTTCCAGCTCCGGCCTCAGCTGGTTATAAAGGCCAGGCCCTGCCCTCTTCCGGCCATGTGACCACCTGGTTGTCCTGGCAACCAGGCACCTGGGCTGCCTGGGTGATTGGCAGCTCTGCCAATCACCTTCACAATCACGGGGCACCTATGTGACCCTGTGACACCTACGTATACAAATCTTTTGATGCATTTCTGTTAAGTTCATACTCCTTATTACTGAACATTAACTTTCATCCTTAACCTGAAGGGCAAACAACTGGAACTGCCCAGAACCTTACAGAAATGTCTAAAGCAGAATACTTAAGAAAGGATAAAACCCCAAACCACTCCAACTCCCAGAATACAGATATTAGGAGAGAAAGTTGGCCATCATCACTTTTATGTGGTACCATTTCACATGTATTAACTTTTCCAGCTTCTTCCTTCCCACAGCAGACAGCAACACAAAACAAAAAAAAGCAAAACAAAACAAAACAAAAAAAATCAATGATGAGTGCAATCTTTCTTTTGAAGAAAACAGAATACGGGAGAACCTTCATCAAGGTCTAATTTACAAGCCTCTGTCAACAAAGCTACATAAATCTGATTGCATTACCATTCCAAATAGGTTTAGTGACTTCACCTTCATATTTAATCATTTTCCAAAAAATACTCTAGCTGTCTTTTAAATAAGAATGTCTAGTAGGGGTGTACCAATATATTGGCTGGCTATTGAATTGGCTATTTTGCTGCATTTGCAAAAGAGTGATTTCTCCCTGGCAGCAACAGGAGCTCAGCTGGGCAGGATCCACTGGCATTGATGCAGCTGCATGCTCTGGGGCTTCAAATGCGCTTGGTGCCACTGTCCAGGCAAGAGTCCACCCTCCCCACTTGGGATGGCAGTATGGACTGCGTGGGTAGCAGGGCTCTGGGCGGGAATAAGGCAGTCACCGCCTTCCTCATTGAGGGCTGGAGCAGGCAGGAGGTGTGTGTGTATGTGGGAATGGTTAGAAATGCAAAACAGACAAAATTAAGGTTTTTATCAATAATTTAAAATGCCTTGCACTATTAGTAAATATAAGTTATTGGATCAGCATCAGCCTATACGGTTGATTAATCATCAGCTATCAGTATAGGCCAAGAAAATCTTTATTGGTGCACTCCTAATGTGCAGTTTCAACTGTGCTGAGAATTCACCAGCTCCCACTGCTGTCAGGATGAGTTACACATGCTTAGAACCTCAGGTATCCTGATTATATCTTTGGGGAAAGGGATATATTCCCCTCCATTGTCTGCTACTGAAAAAAGCAAAACTAGGGAAAAACTTGTTCAAGCCAGGGTTTAGGATAGTGCAGAGGAAGTATATGGCTGGTAACTTAGTACCCAATGAGTCATACAACATCAACATCCTCTCTGATCCACTCTGCTGAAGGAACAGGGCTGATAAAAGGAAGTGCAGCAGCAACAGAGGAGACAGACTAAGCAAATTCTAGGAAATATACAAAGTAGTATTATATGGCCCTAGTTTTTTAAGCCATTACTGAACTAAACAGCATTCATTTTTGACATGTAGTTTTTGACTAAGCCATCACAAGAACTTGGATGGGGAGGTAGGTGTGAAGTATAGGGTACCTGTGAGAACATTCCTGCTAGTCTAGGCCTGCCACTTTGGCCTCAGTCTACAATGATTGTACCTCTACACAGTTGAATTATTACATTGCTGTAAGGGTGGGAAAATATGTGGCATGGAAATATTTGGACAATTGCTGTTTTCACTTTCACTGTTGTAGTTGGTAGTTTACAGAGTTAACATAGACATAGGTATGAATAATGAATGGCCAACTCACTATCAAAAATCATTAGCCTTAAAACTAATTCAAAATGTGGATAAATTCATTTTTATTAGATTAATCTGAAAACAGAAACTAAGACCTATGAACTGCCTTCTCCTTTGCTTACAAGTTAAAACGTAACTGAATGACTTAGGCTATACAAGTTAGCTGTAATTACATAACAAAATAACTTAAATGTAAGTTAGACATTATAGTCAACAAAATGCTGTGATTTATTAAAAGTATAAGAGCTCCTGAATTTTTATTAGACCTATAAGCAAAGAACATGCTATTCCCAGTACTTATGGATATAATTGTTAAATATTTAATTAAGCTTAAACTTTCACTTGAACTATGCTCACCAGAGTTAAATCTAACCAACTGCTGCTGCTGTTTATAGCAACCACACATTTATTGTATGCTTATTTTTATGTATAACTGGTTTAATACAAGTTGTGTCTTTTCTGCGTGTTATCATCATTTCTCCAGACCTCTGCAGTATGCTGCCACTGCAAACTGTCGACTGACTGAATCTAATTTCCAAATTATACCCCTGAGACAGCAGATGTCTGCACAGCACAACATTTCAGACTGGTTCTATTCCACCTCTAACACACTGCAGCAGTACATAATGTGGGGCCAAGGAAGGACTTGGTGGCCACAATAGAGCTGTTTTCTGGCTTGGCTCAGCCACTGCATGGTCTTTTAGGATGGGTTTCCTTTTTTTGTGTCTTTTAAGAGTGGGGATTTAAGGCAATTTTCAGACTGTTCAAAACTGTGGCATTGCGGGCCCAGATTTTAGGCTAATGCTTGGCTAGGTACAGACGTTACACTTAATACATGTTAGGCATGTAGAAAGCACTTACGGCCGTAACAGAACAGATGTTCATGGCATGTAAAGCACTTCAAAAATGGCTGATCCTGCTCTGAGTTAACTCTCGATGGATTTGGTATTGGTCTGAAGCGCCTTACCTTAGAGCACACAGGTGGTGAGGAGCACAGCCCAGCAGCTTGGAGAGCTGCATGCAGCTGGTTAAGTCTGTTGTGGTAGAAAGAGAGAGGGAAAGGAAGAAGCATGGGGGGGCAGATCAGTGTCCCCCAGTGAGGGAGGGAGTGGGCCCTGCACAAGCTGATTTGCTCCATGCCCCACACCCCGCTGCGGTCATCTCTGCTGATGCATTAGGGGGTCCCAGAAAATTGTAGGCTGCCCCTGCTGAAACTCAAATGGTACAACTGTAGATCTTTTAGACATAGCCAAGGTAGGATTTTGATAATAGCATGACTATGACAGCATAAGGCTCAGCATAGATTATGGTACTATTCATGACACTGCGTAAATACTTGGTAACTCAGCCCACATGGAGCTGTGATGTATGGCTATACTGCTATCAGTACTCCAGATGAAGCTTGGTCTGTTCGGATCTTGCAAACATAAGAAGGATTTTTGTGCACTTCTGCTAAATTTATTGATGGTATGATTGTAAAATGGTTCAAAAGAAAAAAGTTTCATATAAATTGGAAATCTATGATGTATATCCCTTAATAGCAGGTGTGTTATTTCCAACTTACAATCAGGTTTCCCAAATCTTTATATTGCCATCCAACCAGGCCCTGACCATCTAAAAAACAGACTTCAAGGCTCCATTATTGTTTCTATATATGAAGGAGTCATAGGAAGCATGCTTTCTCCTCAAACACTCCATTCAGAGGCCAACTCCATTATTTTTGATGTCCCTTTAAATTATTCTCTCAGATAGTAATTTTTCCTTATGTCATTGACAATGACTGCTTTCAGTGCATCTCTCCTTGCAAATTAAAGTATACTTTGTTGCTGAAACCTTATATTGCCCAGAAAATGGTCCTCTCTTTTCTCCCCCTATATTCAAGTGAGGATTTTGGCTCTTTCCCACTGAGGAAAGAGATACAGCATTCACTTTTTCTGTTTCTTTCAAGTAAAAGAATTTCCCTCCTCTCTCCCCATCCTATTTGGACTGCTGAACAAGAGCAGGAACAGGGCTGGAAAGTCAGCCCCAAGCATGAGCAATCATTGCTGACACTGACACTATCCCAGAAATGCAACCTGGGTAAGTACAGACATTCAAAAAGCCTGAGGCAGAAGCAATTCAATCTAGCCAGCTTCCCCTAAGCTGCATAGGTTGAACTAATAATCAAATGAACTAACATTCAGTTTTCAATCGGGAAAGGCAGGCCAGTAGGCATGGGGCACAACAGCATATCTCCCACCTTGCTGGGCATTGCCAGCTCAGCCAAGTGTCCCCAACAGGCTTCCCAATACCCACAGAGGGTTAAGACCCACCTTAGGGAGACCTCCCCTTCAGGAGGTTCTCCAGCCCAGGCAGCCCTGGTGAGCTGAAGGAAATTCCTCCCTACTCCCCTTCCCAGCGGCTGATTGCTTCAACTGCCGGCACAGGAAGAGGCATGAAGAAATCCTCCATGCCAGGTGCCTGCCCATGTAACCCAGCATGGGGGCACCAGGGAGCCCCTACAATGGGGTGCTTCCCCCTGCCCAGGGTCCCCTAGGAGCAGGGAACTAAGAGGAATTCTGCCTTTCCCTAACCCCAGAGCTGCTTGCCTCAGCACTGCCAGTCTCAAGGACTCCCCTGCAACTAGTTTTGCTTCAGACTCATAGCAGCTCAGGCAAAACTGGCTGCAGAGGAGCAGGAGAATTTCAGATGCTGCCTGAGACTCACAGGAGCTAAGACAAGCATCTCCAGGGTTTGGAAGGGGAATACCCCTCGAAACCCTGGGCTGGGGTGAGGGGAACACCCCCAATGTGGGGCTCCCCATTGCCCCCATGCTGGGCTGCATGGGCAGGTACTCAACAAGGAGGACTTCTCTGTGGCAGCTGCTGAAACTGTCCCCAGCTGGGAAGGGGGAGGAGAGAGGGCTCCGAGGGTCATAAAGCTCCTGCCACAGGAGCTTTCCCTCCCCCCATATGCCATGTAGACCCTAGTTGGGGCAGTCTGGTGGTCTATTCCTGACCTCCCAGCCCCTATGGGCTGACAGATGTGGGCAGGAAGCAGGCTAAAGGAGCAAAGGCGCAAGACAGTCCCTGCTCCACTGGAGAAGACAGCCCAGCCAAAGCATCCTGGGATGCTAGAGAACTGCAAGTTAACTTAAACCAGGAAGGGATCTGAGACAGAAGTTCCATAAACCCATTTGATTTAAATCAATTAAGTCTGGTATTACATCCAACCAGATTCATCTTAAACCAGTTTTGCCCTTCTTGAGAGCACTGAATTTCTGTTCCCTTGTGTGATAAGCATAGTTTTAGAAGCAACTGACTGCAAAAGAACAAAGAACTCACCTTCCTCCAGGACTGCTGTTGCTATCCTCACTGTCCCATTGTTCATTTTTACTTCTTGGTATGGGTGGTTGCAACATTTCAGCAGCCAATGGATCTGCATCATTTTCCTCACGGCCAATCCATTCGCCAATCACGCGAGGTCTTAGAAGAGGAGCATTAAAACTGGTTGTGTCCTAAGTAGAAATAAAAAACCAAAATACAACCCTACATTTTATATACTGGAAAAAGGAACAAATCAAAGCTTTTGGCTTAGCCTGGTGTATTGGTACTTACTGGAATAGAACAGTGCATTAAAAGGTCAAATGACTGATAAACATCCCTAGAAGCCTATGGAAAAACTTCCAGTAATTTTCATGGACTTTGGAAAATATCAAACATTTAAAGCAACATTGCTTAGGGTGGCATTCAGAACATCCCTTCTTCTTTAGAGTTCAGTTATTTTAAACAGGAATTACAGCTATTCATCATTCATGATATGACTTTAAGCTATGCATTTTTAATAAACCCACTTGTATTAGAGGAAGTTCTGTTTCAATTATGTTAAGTGAAGAATTAGGTCAGTTGTATATTGAAGAACACAACCCAAGTAATATATGACAGTTGAACATCTCTTTTTCTCTTGAATTATGAATTCAGTGTGTACATCTCACTGAGCAAGGGAATCAGCACCTAGGTATTTTAAAATAAAAACGATCAGGCTGGGTTTTTGTTTCGTGTGTGTTCTTCAATTCAAAATCAAAATATGTTATTTGGTTAATATTCCATGTATTGAAATAGATTATTAATAGTAGGTACAATGTATTCCCATGCTAATAAACAGAATTTCTAAAGATATCTTAGAATATCTTTTTTCATACAAATTGATACCATAATATAAAAAGTGGCAAGGTTTATGAGTACGAGACAACATATAACTGGTGCAGCATTACATGAAGGGTTTAAAATCACAGAAACAAATTGTCTGTGTGAATTGAATAACAAGACTGACCTGAGATATTAGGTAAGTCTTCTTCATTTTCTCAGTAGTACATGCTTATACACACAGCAAGAGCTGAAGTGGGACAGTGATGCATAAACTGAAAAAAATTATTATGCTCCAAAACTGTCATCTGGAATGATGTGATGGGGATATTTATCCTGTTCTCATACATTTAATTTCCAGTACAGTAAAGAAATTTCAAACACGGTGCCTCTAATTAGAAGAGATGCAACACATTCCTAATTGTAATGGGAGACAATTTTGGGAAGACAAATCTTTTTGGTCACTGTTACCTGGTTCTACATCTCATTAAATATTTGTGCTGTATAAACAAGACAGTCCTAACAATGGCATCTGGAGAAACAGCAACAGCATGATTATTTAGCTTAGTAACCATACTTTCTTATCCTCCTAGATAAACGGTCTTTAAATAGGCTGTAAATAACTGAAAGACTAATCTGGGTTATAGCAAGTGTACAGCATGAAATAGTAGCAATTATTCATAAAATAAAATAATCAAAATTATACTATACCTACCCAGGTACAGTGGAAGAGACTAATGTACAAGTTAAAAGACAAATTATATGTGAAAAGATTTCAAATGCTAGATCTCTCTCTCTCGTTTCTTATTGTGTACACATACACATGAATACTGTTTATTTAGCAGGTGTCTGGCTCTGCATCAGAGGACTTGCTGTCTGCAAGTAGAAATCTTCAGCTGCCTGTTTAGGACTTTTAGAAGCACCTTGGCAATCGTGTAGTGATACAGGAGCACTTCAAAATAAAAAAGAATATGACCCTATATGAGAGGTGCAGGTCTGTAATTATGTGAGAATCTCAGCTTTCACTGTTTCTTAAAATGAAACTAAGTTTTATCAAATATATTTCTAGTCCTCTTGTCAGTGGAAAAAAGCTTGAAAAAATACATGCCAAGTGGTCTTTATCAGCCCCCAAATAAAAAACCCCACCCAGATATGTAATTAGTCAAATATCATGATTTTAGACAGTCTCTGGATTTGGGGGTTCTAATTGCTTTTGAAAGACTTGGCAATTCTATTGATTATTTCAGAAGCCTCATTTTTAAAATCAGACAATTATGTTTTAAACACCTTGGTACATACTTCAGACCAAATTTTAAAAAAAAAAAAAAAAAATTATGTCAGGCCCTTGATTCACCCCTACCACATACAGGGAGCTAAAGGGTACTTGATGGAAACAGTAAATATGGAATTGATATATGGTATAATTGATCTTTTAGTTCAATAGCCATGGCCTCTTTTTACTCAATAGCCCAGCAATCAAGGTGTTCACTCAGCATATGGAGGATAAGTTAAATTTCCTCAACTGAAAACACTTGAACTAAACCTCCACCAGAAGTGCCCTAATCACCAAGCTAGTAGGTGGTTTTGAGGGAACAGCTTCCAATATCTTCTGTTGATAGCATTCCACGTTGCACAAACATTTCCTAAGCCAGGAATGGAACTCAGGTGTGCCATTTTTCCAGGTGATTGTGGACTAATTACAAGGTTAGTCGCACTCTTTCTCAATGACTATATTGGTTCATGTCCCAACATTGAATCAGATGCAAAATGGATTGGAAGTTGGGCCTCCTAGGGTTCAGGAGAATGTAAGAACATCCAGATTCCTCAACAGAGTTTGGGCTTCTTCACTCTTTTGGAGTGCGTCTACTGGAGCTGTTCCACATCGCATAGAACAAATAAAATATTAACTGAACCAGAGAAGGAGAGAGTGTGAAAGAGAAATAACTCTCTGCTGTGGTGGTTAGGAAATCTGTGTGGGAGGCAAGACATCTCAGTCCAAGTTCTTGTTCCTGTACATGTTAATTACTTCTGCAAAATGGAATGTGTATCAAAAGACTGAGAACATCTGGCCCAAATTACCATATACTCTGATGCTTAAGTCATTCCCCTTAGACATAAGAAAGGTAGATATAAATCTTAGGAAGCTCATAACTGGAAGTAGAACCTGTTCTCCACCCTGGAGACAAAATACTATTCCCACCATATTTTTCCAGGAGAAATTTGGTGAAACTAATCAAATAAATTATCACCAAAAAAGCTTGGGACAGAAGTTACACAAACTGGTTTAAGCAATTGGAAACTGGTTTAAACCTGCAATAGAACAGAAGTTCAGTCCAAAAAAACACTTTGAAAATGGCCAAAATTGGTTTAAGATAAATCTGGTTGAATGTAGTATCAGACTTAACTGATTTAAGTCAATCCAGTTTATGGAAATTCTGTCCCAGATCCCATCTTGGTTCAAGTTAATTCACAATCCACCAGTATCCCAGGAAGCTTTGCATCCATGGGCTATACTGTCTGTTCCAGTGGAGCAGGAACGGCCTTGTTCTTTGCTCTATAGCCTGCTTCCTGCCTGCCTAAAGGCAAAACTAGCTGCAGGGGAGTGGAAGAATTTCCTTCCACTTCCTGAAGCTGCCTCAGGCTATCCCCGAGACTCGCAGGGGCAGGCAGCTCCGGGGTTTGGGAGGGGAAGACTTCCCCTCAGCTCCCTGGGGCTACCTGGGCTAGGGGAGAGGAGAAGCAACCCAAGGCAGGGGTCCCGGCTGCTCCCATGCTGGGCTGCATGGGTAGGCATACAGTCCAGAGGCCTTCTCTCTCCTTCCCATGACAACAGCTGAAACAATCAGCAGTTGGGAAGGGGGATGTGGGGGGAATTTCCCTCAGCTCCCCAGGGCTGCCTGGGCTGGGGAACCCAGGCTGGGAGAAACCTCCTGAGAGGGAGGCTCCCCCAAGGTGGGTCAGCACCCAGACAGGAGGTTCCTTAACCCACTGTGGGGGGGACAGGCAGTTGGGGACATTTAGCTGGGCTGGCAATGGCTCTAGCATTCCCTGGCTAGCATGCCCAGGGTTAGTACAGGCCTCTCCCAATTAAAAACTGAATGTCAATTCAGCTGGTTATTGGTTCAACCTACTCAGTTTAGAGGAAGCTGCCTAGATCAACCTGATTCTGCTGCAGGCTTTTTGACTGCCTGTACTTAGAAAAAAAGTTGCACGTCTCCAGTAGCAATAGCGCCACATCAATCACAGCTTCAATTCAATTCAATTCATTAGCACAGCATCAATAGTGGAAAATTCTGATTTAGGAGAGGATGAGACTTTGTGTTACAAACTAGTACAGTTCATCCCACTAGGTACCCAGTAGGATATCTGCCCTTTCTTAGTGGAACCCAGAGATGAACATCATTCAGATTCCTCCCTAAGATATGAATAAGCCCAAGAAACCAGCAAACCTTCTTGGTATGCTAATAGAAAATAAGCAAATGAACCATTCATATTTGTCCCTACTTGGTCAGGACTTGCCCTGGGTTTTGCAAGGTTGCCTGTGAAGTAACATAACAATCATTCATCTCTCCCTCCATGTGAACCAGTAAGCTTCAAGCTTTTTAGATTCAAGGCATTCCAAAATGTCTCTGAATGTAGCAGTATCCCATTTTGAAACTAATATAAATATATTACGAGTATTGTAAATATTAGAGTCCCAAGTATTGTAATTGTAAGGTATAACCCTGGGACTGTAACGGACAGAGTCTGGGGTCATCTGGCTGGCAGGGACAAGGTTCTGGGGTATGCAGGCAGAACATGGGGAACTCTGATGATGTGAAGGAAAAGAGACAAGCCCAAGAGTAGGGAGGGATGGGCCAAGTTGTTGCCACAGCACAGTCACTTCTACCGCCACTGTGGCCAGATGCAGCTAGGTCACATGCCTCCTGCAGAGCCAGATCAAAACATGGCTGTGGAAGGAGCACATGCTTGGCACAGCCCTTCCTTGTCTGACCTTCTACAGTGTTTCCCAGAAACAGTTCCTCCTGCCCTGCACTCCTTTGTTTTCAGGCGGTACATTGGAGCTGACCTGAAAAGCAGCTGCTTGCAGGCTTGCCTGAATCACATTATTACATTATGCAGGCAAGCATGCTGCTTCTGTCACAGCCCTTCCTGGGTTTACTCCAATGTCCCCCCTGAAACCCGAGGCACACAGGGCAATTTTACCCCACAGCAACAGCAGCTGCTGCCTGTGTATAGGTGCTACTGCCACCAGGCAGAACTCCCTTATGAGCCTCTGTTTTCAGAAGGCACACTGGAGTCAAACTGGGAAGAGTTACAGCCGAAGCAAACTTGCCTACATAATATAATGCAGGGGTGTCAGTGTCCTTTGGCCTCACAGGCTGGATGAGGGTCACTAGGCCATTCTGTGGGTCAGAGCCAACACACAGAGCGAATGCTGCGTGGCACCACATGCAGCACACTTCATGTCAACCCCCATGTCCAGTCTAGCCCCATATGCATAACCTATAATCAGAAGGTTTGGGAGGACTTGAGAATCCTGTATGGTCCAAGGGCACAGGCACAATGCAGTGGGAGGTAGGGCTTCCATTTGACAAAGAGGGAGAGCATGCAGCAGCATCTGCAAGGAGCAGGGGTGCTGACTTAGTTTAGTGGGTGGGATGCCTGGAGAAGGGCATGGTATGCAGGCTGTGAAGTATGGCTAGGTACAGACAGTCAAAAAAAATATGAGGCTGAATCGCTTCCATCTCTTCAGGTTAGCCTAAAATGCACAGATTAAATTGGAACAGAAGTGAACAGACATTTACCTTTGATTCAGGAAATACAGCCACATGTCTACAGTGGCTCAGGCCAGAAGCCAGGGGCACTAGAGCAGTGGTCTCCAAACTTTTTTGATTGCACACCCCTATCAGTAAAAAAAATTTTGAGCATGCACCCCCAACTTATGTATATTTATATCAATATACATATAAATAGAAGTTCTAATATTTTCTCCCGGCATCCCAATGCACACCCCCCACTTTGGAGACCACTGCACTACAGCATGGCTCTGGCTGTGTGTTAACTTCCTCTTCCTACTGTCTCAGGGTCTCTGGGATTTGCAGTCCAAAGTCACTGTTGGACTCTGCAGGGTTACTCATCACTTCCTCTACCTGCTTCCAGCTGCCTCTGGGATTTGTAGTCCACAGTCACAGCCAGCATTAAATCCGAGCAGGGGAGGGGGTGTTTAGTTCTCTTCCCTGGTCCTAGCCCCCAGCCAGGGTTTGCCTTGGAGGGGAGCCCTTCCCCTCCTCCCCTAGACTGGGCTCTATGCCCAGCTTGTCTTGCCCCCTCCACCCCTTTATCAGCTAACAGCCCAGCACAGGACTGCAAAACATGCTGGGATGCTGAAGGACTGTGATTTAACTTAAACCAGGAAGGGGTCTTGGATGGAAGTTTAATAAACCAGTTTGTCTTTAATCAGTTAAGTCTTATACACATTCAAACCAAATTTATCTTAAACCAGTTTCAGCCATTTTGAAACTGGTTTATGTGCACTGAACTTCTGTTCTGTTACAGGTTTAAACCAGATTCTGATCACTAAAGCTAGTTTGTGTGTAACTTCTGTCCCTAGCCTATGTGACCAAGGGAATGTGTTGCCCTTGCTGAATGTAGCTAGGGGGTTGGAGGGACTGATTTAGATATGGGAAGCTTAAGAATATGCAGGTCAAATGGAATTGGACCCAAAACAAAAATGGTGAACATCCAGCAGGAGCTTTACTAGGGTTGAAAACTTGTAATGGAGCGCAAGATAAGATCTGATTTTTAAACAATAGTATCCTTTCAACTGCTTCTATAGAAACAGAAGTTAAAACAGGTGTAATACTGTAAAGGTGTCAAACTGCTTGCACTGGTGAGAAACGCAAGGGGAAAAAAGATTATAATCAGAATATTTCAGGATATTAAAAAAAGCTGTAAGTATGGCAGCAAACAAACATTTACTAAAATTTTGCTAAGATATTAATTTTTTAGCTATGCCATCAAAATGTCACTTCCCATAAAATAGCATTTCTAAAATGAAACATTACATTTCAAAAGGTTGCATAGTCCAAGGTAAAAATTGACCTTCATCAAAATTAATTGTCAACATTTTTTTTTGATATTTCCTCAAAACTGTGAGGAAAAGAACTTTCCACTAAAAGCTTTTATCCTTCAAAAACAGTAACGTCTCACATATTTACAGTAATCAAAACAATGAAAATCTGTGTCTTGACTTCAGTAAAATTACTCAGATAGTATGAGTTCTTGTTATTATTCATTATACATACTCCTGAGTGCGGTTACAGCTGTATGTCAGTGGTAAGAATAACAGGTTCTGTTTCTGATATATGTATGTATATAGTTAATTAAATCAATGGGATTATTCAAGTTTAGACAAAGGAAAGATCAGGGTCAAAATACAAACAGCTGGAAGTAGACAGCATGGTTTTGATTCGGCATTTCCATGTGTACATGGTTCTCCCTCATTGCTCTTGGATTACCTGAGAAGAAGTCCGTACGACACTTTAAAGTGGCTAGAATAAAACAGACCATTTTATGCTTCATGAAACTGAAATTAATACTCATTTGTTTCTTTGGCTTGTACATTTGCATTCCTAATCAGGTTGGGGGCCAAATAATATTCTTGAAAATATTAACATATAGGTTAATCAATTTAAGTATTATAAAACCTAAAATAATTTGATTTAATAAATCAAAAATATTTTTACTCATGGAAACATTTAGCCTTCAGTATGCTCCAAAACTACCCCTACAAGTCAAATTAGCATAGTATGCCATGGAGCTCAATAACATTTATGTCATGCCAACCAAAGTCTTTTTTACAACTTCCAGTCAGCTTTGGATCAGTCTCATAATATAACCAAACCCAATTAATACCTAGTAGGTATCCAAATTCCTTCTGAACCCAGTGAGTTCAATGTATGCAGAAGACTTGCAAAACAGAATTCTCACTCTTCAAAATAATCATAAGCATCTATTTTATATTATTCTTTAGGCATAGAGTTTCTCTTACCTTATCCAGTTCATCAGAAATAGCAATACCTAAAAACAAAGCAGATTTCAAAAAACAATTTGAGAAACATTCCTTGTTTTTACATGTAAATATAGCAAGTGTTTAATTAAAAGAAAACACAGCTTTTTGCTTATGATTATACAATAAAAGCTATCATTATATTTTATTCCGGTAGTGGAGATGATCAGAAGAAATGTACTGTAACTTTCTTCAGGTACCAAATGTTCCAACTAAACTTTCAAACAACTATGAAAACTTGTAGATGCAATTAAAGTGGTAAAGCCACTCTTTGTTTTCCTAAAATAAAACAGAAATAATTTAATATTTATCGTGTAGGCACAGTATAATGCAAATCCTGCGTGACCAGAAAACATCCACATGGCATCCAGCTGGAACATAGTTGGACACACATCTGGTGAAAGTAATGCACTGCAGACGAACATGGGCCTGACTGCTTTCTTTTGCCATCACTGAAAAGAAAAGTCCATTAAAATCAACGGAGCTAAAAAACCAGCGAGAGGGAAGAACTGTGTTCAGTCTCTCTCAGAGAAACATCATGATGTAATGGTAAAGTAGTGAGTGCTTCCAGACTCTGAGCAGAGAAATGCTCATATATTTCTTTCTACATTAGCCTCTCTACCAATGACTACATGTACAGCTGCCTGTTTGAGGCTTTGCATCCCATTTATATCAATTCATGACATCATATACCACAGTATGTCACACTGATATGTGGAGAGCTACCAGCAGAGCCCTGTGAGCTATGAAAAGAGACAGCCCGCATCACATGAAAAGAGCAACCAGGAATTGTTTGACTGCATCAGAAAATGCTGATTTACTAAAAGCAAACTTTACTTGCGAACACACCAAATTTGACTGGAAGGTTTCTATGCTCAGAGGTGAAATTCCTGGTTGAAACCACAGTTAGACTACATCCCAGAAAACCCTGCTGATCAGGGCACTCTTCTAGTATGTGAAAGCAGTATCATAGCGGGGAAAGGGGAAGATGGGGGCAAGCGAAGCAACTGTCCTGGACACCAAAGTGAAGGGCCACCAACAAGCAAGTCATAAGTCGATATTTTGTTACAAATATTTTTTAAAAATTTCAATCGTGTGGCTGATAAATGCCATGTGTATGTGCCCAGCCACAGCATGCATGCAACCAGCTTGGCAGTTTAGAGAGCACCGTCTGGCTGGTGAGTCTGCTGTGGGGGAAGGGAAGGAGCAATGGGAGTGCAGCTCCAATGAGAAAGGAGGGGAGCTGGGGCAGGGGCAGGAACTGCCCAGCCAGGGTGGGGCAGAGCCACAACTGGCTTATTGGTGGGGGGGAAGCTCCCAGTGCTGCATGCACCTCCAGGCAAGCATTGTGGGGCATGTGCCCCCCGGATCTGCACACGGAGGAAGGGCAGGCTGGTGCTGCAGCCTTGCCCCAGGTGCCAAAACTTCCTTGCTACAGCACAGTGTGAAAGACGAGGTTCAAATCCCTCATCTGAATCGGGCAACCAAGAGACTTGAATCTGGATATTCCACATTTCAGTTGAGTGCCTTGACACTGAGCAATTGGTATTCTTGGGTAATAGCCTCTGCTTTGTTTTTTCTCCTCTATTTTTAAACAAACACATATGGAGACATGCAGACGTAAAACCTTGAAAGGTCCCTCTTGATTCCTGATGTGCAACGGGGAAACAAAAATTGAGAGAGCAACATTCTGCAAGTTCAGGGATTTGTTTTCTATGCAACATTATATACACTCTTCTACTGGCAAACCAGCAAAATCACCAGCAGGATTTTACCTATTTTTAAAGTAACAACTCAATCATTAAAGCCTTGTAAAGTGATACTGCTCTCAGGGGTACAAGTCCTGATTTTATAAGCTATGGCATATATATCTATATCTAGGAGCTAAACTGAGAAGTCATCATCTTTTGAATTTAAACTGTTGCATCAGTAAGGATTTGCTTCTAATAAGACTGCAAGTTATTTCCAGTATTTGTTTATATTTTCTTTAATGTGCGCTAACTGCAGGATTTGTTTATTTTATTGATGTGCTTTTAATGGTGAGCAGCATTTTCCTAATTTCCAGTCCAGATGACTTCCTTTTATTGACTTTTGTTCTAAAAAAAAAAAAAACAGTATAGTGCAAACAACTGTAATTAGCACCGATCAATACATAAGCTAGAAAGTAATGAAATATTTTCTTAGCCTGTCAGTGTTTATAAGTAGATTGTTTATGGCAAAATGCACTTTGCTCTCCCTGCTCTTCATAGTAATTAATCTATCTTCAATATTATAGTTTTATTTGGCTACATTAGTAGAAACTATACAGATGTCTATACTACATAGACGAATGCAGATAAGGAAGATGCATCAATCAGGCTAGGGACAGATAAGGAAAATGCATCAAATTACACATAAACTGGTTTAAGTGGTCCAAAACTGGTTTAAACTTGCAACAGAACAGAAGTTCAGTGCACATAAACCAGTTTCAAAATGGCTAATACCAATTTAAGATAAACCTGGTTGAATGTAATATCAAACTTAACTGATTTGGGTCAAACCAATTTATGCAGTGTCTGCCCTAGAACCCTTCCTGGTTTAAGTTAAACAAGAGTCCCCTTGGTTTACTTTGCAACCCTGGGCTGGGTTGTCTGCTCCACAGAACAGGGATGGCCCTGCTCCTCTGCTCCCTTGCCAGAGCTCCAGTGGAAACTGCAGGCACAGCAGTGTTAGAAATATTATCGAAAATGCATTATCAATAGTGTTGTTAAAACAGCACAGCTGCTAGCTCTCCTTGTCTCCTTGGTGGAAGAGGGGGGGTTGGAGATTGAAGG
>NW_017728886.1:211667117-211676397 GCF_001723895.1 Crocodylus porosus | reverse complement strand
GGGTCTGTCTTGCTTCCCCTGCGCTCCCTCCCCACCCCCCCAGCATGGACTCCAGCCCCATTGACCCTAGGCATGTGCTATGCTAGCTTACCTGAGAGGTATCTGCGTTCAGACCGATTCAACCTAGGCAGGTTAGACTAACCTGCAAAGATGATATCAATTCAGAACCAGACTTTTTGAATGTCTGTCCCTTTAGGGTAATCCAGCAGAACCCAAATCTCTTTTGAAATCTACTCTGTCCCCACTTGCATGACCACTGGGCAAAGGTAGAGCAAACAGCTAATTTAGAGGTCTTAGTCCTGCTCAGCTCTGTAATCCAGTCTCCAGAACATTGGTTCATTTTAGGTTTCTAAAAGAAATTAAATCTCACAACTACAGGTGTTTTTTTTGCCAGGCTTTGTAGAAGCAACGTTCAATGTTTTTTCACCCAGATCTTCCAAATAGCACATGCATATGCCTGAGTTTTAGCACCCAAGTAGTTCCATTCGCCTCAGGGCAGTAAACATATGCTGGGGAGTTTTCAGGAGGAGGCGCTACTTCCCTGTAGGGGGAAAACTCCCTAGAATAGTGGTTCTCAACCTTTTCCCTACTGGGACCCATTTGGAAAGATCCATGGCCTGTCCTGACCCACACCCCCTGGCCCTGCTGGTGCCCAACCCCAAGTCCCCTGCCCCCTCAGGCCATGCTGGTGTCTCTCACTCCTGCCTCCCAGCCCCCACCCAGTCCAGCACAGTGGCTGCAGTGGCTCTGACTCCTGCAGGCAGCAGCGGAGCAAGTCCAGCCTCAGCACAGGCTGGAGGGAGGAGACGCCTGTGTCACCCCCTTGCCCTGGGCTGGGGCCGCTGTGCTGCACCAGGCAGTCTAGTCATGGCCCCTCCCACCCCTGAGCACCGTCTTCCGACTGCCCTACCCCTCCAACCATGGGCGCTCCAGTGCTGTCAATCCAGCCATTCACTTTTCCCCTACCCCCTTCCTCCATTGGAAGGGGCAGGTGCCTTCCTGCCATCCTTCTGCTCTGCTACAGCTCATGATCCTTTGAAATATTCATGCAACCCACTTTTGGGTGGTGACCCATAGGCTGAGAAACACACTAGAAGACTGACTCAGTTCTGTGTCAAATGGCAATGCAGTCCAGTTAATAGACTGGATAACGGCCGAGAGATTCCCTGACATCACAGCAGAGCCTAGAGAGACAGACAGCCCTGGCTCTTAAAGGAAGGGGCTTGCCACAGGAGATGGGGGATAGTTGAGTCTGCTGGGCTTATGTGAGTAACAACACACATTGCCAGGCTTAGCCAAGGAAAGCAGCTGCAGGCAGCCCCCCTTCCAGGCATTCCTGCTCCCTCCCCCATCCTCCTGGTGTTCCCATGCTTCCCACACCCTTAACAAAGATGCCCCCCCTAACCCCTGACAAGACAAAGTTTCTCCCTCCCCCACCTCCATGTTGAATGATGGGGGACGGGAAAAATCTCATTTTGGAATTAAGTAATTATGGTACATACAAACACCCAAAATGTGTGGAGTACTGTCAACCTGAAAAGGAGAAAGGAATAGCATTCTAGAAGTGTGCATCCTACATCCATGCAGTAGAGAAGAGATCACAAGAGCTGGTCCCTTCTCTGTGCTCAGTAGAGTAAGCTCTCGGCCTCAGTTTTCCCCTGATCTTACTCATAGAAGACTTCAGTTTTCAAGGTTGACTACCTTGACCCATAACTTCGCAGGTTATCCTCTTGGAATTAAATCTAGAATCTTGAACTCAAATGCTATCAGAATCACCACCCTGTGGTACCCAAGATAGCGGACGTTCCCTTAACTGTTGGTACATGTCAATTCTTTGATGACCAACCACGTTATTTTCACATATTTAAAAAGTTTTAAAGCAATGCATTATCAACTTAAAAACCACATTCTGTTGATGTCATCAATTTGCCTACAGTCACATTAACTCTTCCCTGGCCACATCTACATAAAATGCTGACTGCACAGTAGCCCACAACTCCTGAGCAATAGCATCGCGTGGCAGGAAGTGTGATGCAATGCTACTACACAGTAGTCATGGGCTACTGTGCAGTCAGCATCATGAAAAAGCCATTCCTTGGCAAGGCTGTACAGTAACTCAAGTTTATACAAGTAGTAAAATGACAATGCAGTAATAATGGTGCAGTCAGTGTCTCATGCAGACACAGCAACTGTGTAGTCAAGTACTTCCAATTGTGTGGGTCTTTCACAAGTGTGAGGAAGAGAAAGCAATCTTTAAAAAAATAAGAAAATATCAGAAGACAACAAAAACTGTCAGGTAGAAAGAGGAAAATGTGTCCTATAAATGATTGTAAAGTAAAGAAACAAGAGCAAGGTGTCACTTTATGATATAATTATTTCTCTGTGTTGCATCTATACACACATTACTAATGGTCAGGAAGTAAACATTTCGCTTAATTTTTTTCCCAGTGTTTCAGACCTATGCCTCTTTAATACAATTTAATCCTAATGACTAAAAAGGCCAATGCATCAATTGCCTCCAAAGCTAAATCCAGTGGACTTGTTATAACAGTTCCTGAAAATTATGTTTCTAATTTCTCTGCATTGCTATAGTTAGGGGGTGTCATGCAGTGTTAAATGAAGTAGATGGAAGCTGTGGGTGCTCAGCTTTACTTAGAATCAGACCTTTGATTACTACTTCACAGAAAAGTGGAGGGAGGAACCATTTCCAAGATGTTCCTCACTCTGAAATGTATTTTTTTATGTCAAACTGATTTATTTAGAAATAAAATAACCTTTTATTGTGAGTAGTGACATTTTGTCTAGTTTTAAATCATGCAGTAGTTTATAATTCTGTAATAGCCACATTATTCTAATTTTCTGCAGGGAGGGAATGCAGTGTTCTATCTGAGTGGTACTTCATCTATTACAATCAATTACAGAATCATAGAAAAGCAGGACTGAAAGAGACCTCCAGAGGTCATCCAGTCCAAACCTCTGCCTGAGCATCATCCCTATCCAAAACATCCCATACAAACCATAATCTAAACCCTACATAAGGCTACTGTCAAACCTGACACAACACAGACCTAACACCTTAACCTGCCACAGCCAATGTCCTGCTTCTATAAAATATTGTCAATATATGCTCAAGAGGTCTCAGGTAGAGGGCCACTCCCCCCAGCTACAGAGGAAGACAACCCCTCTCCCCACTGCAGTCCATGTCTATCTGACCATGGTGTAAAATTCCTTCTTGACCCCCAATATGGGGATTAGCCTGACCTTGAGCAGAGGCACAAGACTGGGATGGACAATTATTTCAGCTGGAGGGATCTGCACACAGGGCAAAGGTGGGCTGCTGCTGCAGGCTGGGGCTAGGGCTAGGGCTGTGCTGGGCTCTTCCCAACCAGGGGCTGGGCTAAGCTGTGCTTGGGGCAGGCAGTGGTGGTGCTAGGAGGAGGAATATGGAGGGGGTTGCAGCCACCCCAAAATTTGACATAGCCCTCCCCCCCCCAACACCCTTTCCCAATGCCACCATGCCCACCCTGAGCACAACCAACACACCACTGGGAAGAGCCCAGCCAGCCCCCAGCCCACCCTGACCCGTGCAGATCCTGGCACATGTAGCAATTTTAAATTTGTTATTATGGATTAATCTTGTTATTGTACTTTTATATCTTATTTGTTCTGCTATATAAAGATACATTGACATTTGGATATATGGATGAATAAGCGTAGAGTAATTGGTAGAAGTAGGGTAAACTATATGGTAATAAACAAGTTACCAAATGGTGAATCATGCTGAAAAGGCTGAAGAGGTAAGTCTGTACCAAGCGAAGAATAAAAATAAGCAGAAAAGACAAGAATGAAGACAACATCTGCAACATCTCCCCTTTTGTGCCAGACAGAGCCTACACCACCGATAAGAGAAGAATGTTGTAAACTGAGTGTTTGAAGAGCATGAGCCTGACCGCTTGTCAGGATGGAAAAAGTACTGAGATTCAGACAAAGGAGCCACAGAATCAGAAAAGGTAAACCAGTCACCCAACACCAACTTGATAACCCTTATAAAAAGGAGAGAGACTGAACAGCCAGAGGTTGGGTAACACTCTGCAAACTTCACTGGAGCACAGAAACGTGTCTGTATGCCCGCTCCTCATCTCATACTCCTAGGCTGGCCACCTAGTGCAGTACCGAGTAATGGACTTTGGTAACAATAACATCTGCTATTGTGTCCCTTCTTAAGCACCTTTTCCACAAGCCGAACACACCTAGCTTCTTCAGTCTTTTCTTGTATGATTTATTTCTCAAGCCCTTTATCATCATCTTTGTTGCCTGCCTCTGGACCCTCTAACTTCTCCACATCCTTTTTAAAATGAGAAGCCCAGAACTGCACCCAATTCTCCAGATGAGGCTTAACCAGCACCAAGTAGAGTGTCTTGCATGTAATGCTTTCATTGATGCATTCCAAAACTGCTTTGCCTTTTTTTCCATAGACATCAGGGCTGGAAGGCACCTCAGAAGATCAGAGTCCAGCCCCCCGCCCAAAGGGCAGGAAGTCAGCTGGGGTCATAGGATGCCAGCAAGACAAGCATGTGCATTTGCATCAGACTGCAGACTCATACTGAGTGTGTGATCCACTAAGACTCCCAAATCCTTTTCCATAGTGCTACCATCCAGCCAGGTGTCACCCATTTTATTTGTGTTTTTGACTATTCTTCTTGAGGTATAGCACCTTGCATTTGTCCGCATTGAACTTCATCCTGGGCTCTGCTTGGACTAAAGATTAACTGCTTAAAATTTATTTGCAACAAGAAACTATGAAAAATAGGCCTTTTCATTCTAGAAGAAAAAGGTTCAGCAATCAGAAAAGCAAACTTGTCCTTGGACAGATTGCCTGAACTTCTTCAGGTTGATCCATAAGTGCAATTTTCAAAACAATGTTAAAAGAATATGGGAAAAACCTAAATTATAAATATACTATTAAAAATAATCTTACCTAGCTCTGATATGTAATAACATTTGTACTAGAATATAATTTGTCACTGTTGTACTCTAATAAAAACAGCTATAATTAAGTCAGCATATGGTGTATTTTAACTTTCACTTATGATCTGTGCCAATACTCCTTTCACAGAACAATGTCCAAAGTCTGGTATTTAAAATTCAATGGTGTCAAGTCCTTTTTCACAAAACACCAGGTATAACAGCAGTTTAGGCTCAAACTGAAATGATAAGAAGCCAAAGACCCTGCTGAACTAAGCACTCTCTGATGAAAGTGCACTAGCTGACAGACTTGCATATTTGCTCAGTACACATGCCTAAAACAATGAAGAACAAATTCTAAGGGAGGTTTATCATCCGTCTTTAGTGGTCTTCTTTTTTAAATAAAAAAACTGGAAAGAGAACACAATGGTGTGTCAATAGTTAAACCCAGTTCCTTTCTTCTTAAAAAATTTTTTTCTACATGTATACTTCCTCAAAAATATCTGAAAAACCATGGGGGTGGGGGGGGAGAAACATGCTCTACCAGAAGCAGCAGCACGTTACCTAGCTCTGCAGCATCTGTAGAAATTGGGCGCTTTTTGGAACTTTAAGCTTAAACTGATTCAATCAGCTATTAGATGAAAGCACCAAAAAAGCCCAGCTAAACTGTGTAATCTTCAAAGGCATTGGGAAAGCTGGGTGCAACTAACACACTGTCCCTTCTGCCCATGTGTTGGGCTCAGCACAAGAACATGATGAGTATAAAGTAAAACACTGTTTTGGGGGGATTTTTTCTATGCCCGCAATCACCCCATGTCCCTAAGAATTCTGTAGCATGTACAACGTTCTGGGAAAAATTAAACTACTTGTAATATATTATATTTAAAAGAATCACCTTTAGCCAGCTCAGTAACTGTTAATACAAACATGTTACTGCATTTTTCTGAACTGCCAGAAGATGGCTACAGAGCCCCCACAAGCCAGTTTTTCTACCAGCCAAATAAGGCATTCTGGTTTTATATACAAAGGCTATGGAACTATTTTTCATAGACTTTGGCCAACGTAATTAGAACAGCCAGGCCAGCCATTCTTAAATATTGTGAAATAGGAGATTTAGGCCCTTCAGAGACTTCCAAATACCATTTAGCTTGCTTAAATTCTTATAAGGTTCATCCAGTCTCTTTCTACCCACAAGACATTTCTATAATTTTTATCATCCTCAGTAAGAATTCACTGATCTTCAACAGATACCTGGAATCAAAAGCTTGATGTTGGCATACGTCTCTGTCCCTTTTTATAGGTAATCAGTTACTTTTAAGTTTCCATACTACCTTCCATTATGAGTTATGTAACAATTCTACTTAAGAATACAAGCCATAGAATGCCACTGAAACAACGTTACATCCAAGATGCAATGCAGCAACATACCAATGAATATCCAATAGGGTGGAAGGAAATTTTGGATAAAGCCAGGTTTTTAAAAAAAATGCTTTAATCTTTGTGATGTATGCTGGGAAAACAGGGTACTCCTTAAGTGTTAATTCTTAAATTCATATTTTGGATTGAGGCATCCAAAGAAAGAAGACTTGCCAATTTGGGGACTTGACTCCATAGCCATTTCACAGGCAAACTTCGGTGATTTTCCATGGCACTTACAGGAGCATAGAGGTTTAGAATCAGGTTAATGAGTAATGAATTGATATCCGAGGCAAAAATAGCACAAAAAACTAAATAGTGTGACACAGCTCCTCTTCTGTGGCAAGTTGCTCCTCAGCCCAGCAGAGAGGGCATGTCATCACAAAGCCCACCATAGCTCTTAGATTTCAAGGCAGATCTCAGTAGGTCAGGTCAAACTAGGTTGCTCACCTACTACAAGCTGCAACCAATTCTATAGCAGCTCAAATAACTAGACCATCCTTGACATCTCCAAACGTCCCCTTACAGTAAGAATGGGAAATGAAACAGCATGAAGATCTACATACTGATATGCCAGCTCTTCACTGGCCCTCCTGTGCTAGGGACATTCTTTAGCTGGTTAGGTCCTGCTCTGCAAATTATTGTAACCACAAAGGGCACACACACACACACACATCAAGGCTGCTCCAATGTGCTGTACAGGCAGTGCTTGACTAGCAACATTGAGTTATGTTTCACACTTACAACATTTTTAAACTGACACCCTGTTTCAACTTTCTGAAGTCAGTTTTGACTACAACGCTTGATCTGATGCCATGCCATGCTAACAAACAAGTTTACTGTGTCGCCTATCTCCCCAAACTTCCTTGGACATTTTCTTTAAGAAAGCAAACAAGACTCCAGAAAAACCTGCAGCCAAGACATCTGAGAAGACTCCAGCTAAGAGCCCTTCAAAAAGTCCAGCAAAGTCACCTCAAAGAAGTCTGTTGAAATCAGTATGATTGCTACTTACAATATAAATACATTAATGTAGCTATATAACTCATCTGTAAATTGATTGAGTACAAAATTCTGGGTTATTTTTTGGTGAAAATAGAGTATCAGGCCTTGGTTCAGGAACCAATCCCCCATTTATAGCATTGTTTCCTATGGGAAAAATCAGATCCAAGTTACACCATTTTAACTAAAGACACGGTTTTCAGGAACCAGTTGTGTCATAACTCAAAGGACTGCCTGTAATTACAGTGTCAGAGCAGACTCGATTAATCGAGTCTGCTGGAGCGTGGTAATTACTGTATTCCAGCATCACATGTATCAGCATTCCTGCACTGAAAAATGTTGGCGGGGTACTTTAGTTAATTAAAGCCCCCGACCACACCAACTACTGGAGCACATGTATAAATAAAGAGGTTTTTAGTTCACAGTAAGTTGGAGTAAAATACCAAATAGCCCAGCAAAATTAATTAAAAAATGTAAGGAGTGTAAGAAGATAGAGATCTCTGTGACCTCAGTCATAACTAAGTCATGCAAGCCTTATTTAAGAACAGAATAGCAGTAATTATAAGCACATTCCTCCTCTTTCAAGCTCAAAAAATAGTATTATTTTGTAGTATTACTCATACATCACACAGATAGCAAATGAATTCTATGAAAAAAAACAGCATCATACAGTAGTTGCAATACTGAGATAAAATGATCTTCTTTCAGGTTTGACATTTTTAGATAAGTTTGATCAATCTTAAAATAAATCAAAAATATTGATCTCAAGTA
Source organism: Crocodylus porosus (assembly GCF_001723895.1). Lineage (NCBI taxonomy): Eukaryota > Metazoa > Chordata > Crocodylia > Crocodylidae > Crocodylus > Crocodylus porosus. The sequence goes on along the minus strand of NW_017728886.1, from coordinate 211,668,246 downwards.
AGAACAACATGATTTGAAAGTTCAGATTGAAGAGAAGAAAAAACAAAACCTTTACAGAATATTGATGGCTAGTACTATGGTTCAATTAGCAGAGCAGTGTACATAACAACAGCATTCAGTGATAATGCCAAATTGATCATAAGCAAACTTGTTTTACTGACTAAAATGCATTTCAGACCAACAACTGTGCCTACCTGAAAAAAAACTAAATCTTTAAAGGATGCAACCAGCATGAAGTGACTGACAAAAATCTAACCGCCTGTTTCACGTATGTTTTTCTGATTAGATTATCATCAGGGTTTTTTTGCATTATTGGGAATATACAAAGATCTCTGGGAGTTGACTTTTTTTTTTTTGCATATCTTGCAAGCTCTCAGTTGTGCACTCCATACACTATGGCTAGGGACAGAAGTTACACATAAACCAGTTTAAGCGATCAGAAACTGGTTTAAACCTGTAACAGAATAGAAGTTCAGTGCACATAAACCAGTTTCAAAATGGCTGGTTAAAGATAAACCTGATTTAACGTACTGTCAGATGTAACCAATTTGGGACAAACCAGTTTGCCTCCGTCTCACCTCATAGAGGTGTTCTTGGGCAGCTTTCAAGTGTTCACCCAACTCCGGCCAAGGGGTATGCCAGCTTAGGTGTTGGGTCGTGCTCCACCCTGAGTGCAGCCCCAACAGTCGCCTGCCATGGCTTGGTCTTCTCTTTTCCAGTGGGGAGGGTTCCAGTCTTCCCGGGATTTCTTGCTGCTCCAAGTACTAACCACCAGAGGCATTCTTAGGGCTCCACCAGTCATGCGCCAACCCTCAGGTCAGCCAGATGGTGCGTCTTTGGCCTGATCTCTGATTCGCCTATCCCAGAAGGCCTGGAGGTGGACAATCATCTTCGCCTTCACGCTCGACCTTCCTCCACAGCCCCAGCCAATCTGGTTGTGGGTGGTTGGGGTAGGTCACCCGGTTGTGAGTTTCCCAATTCCCCAAATGGCCCCTGGAGAGGAGTGGGTACGCGCCGGACCGCTCGTGCCGCCGTTAATCTCGCCTGCCACGACTTGATGGATCAAGGGGTTCACCCAGATGGGGCGCTGACGGTCCAGAAGAAAAGGGTACCCAGACTCCAAAGTCCA
>NW_017728886.1:211665739-211667106 GCF_001723895.1 Crocodylus porosus | reverse complement strand
TCCCTCTGAACCTCGTAGGTCACTGGGCCGGTTCGCCGGATGACTCGGGCTGGCCCTTGCCATCTGGCCTCAAATTTACTGGGATGGTTGGGCAACATAACCAGCACCTTTTGGCCGGGCTGTAGCTCCCTTTCTTGGGTCCCTCGATCGTACCAGTGCTTTTGCTGCGTTTGAGCCTGAGCGAGATTGTCTTGAGCCGCCCGCTGGGCCCTGTGGAGGCGATCCTGGAACTCTTGCACGTATCCGTCTACCTGTCGGCTTCCCCGCGCACTGTTCTCCCAGCTTTCTCTGACAATGTCTAATAGGCTCTGCGGCTGGTGTCCGAAGACCAGCCTAAACGGGGAATAACCCGTGGAGGCTTGCGGAGCATCCCGCACCGCGAACAGTAACGGGGGCACCAGGAGATCCCATTTAGCCGGGTCTTCCTGGGCACACCGCCGGAGCATGCCTTTCAGCGTCGCGTTGAAACGTTCTACGAGTCCGTTCGTCTGGGGGTGGTAAATCGTTGTCCGTAGGTGGGCGACGTGTAGCACCCGGCACAGGGCGGCCATCACCGCTGACATGAAGTTGGTGCCTTGATCCGTCACGATCTCCTTTGCGATCCCGAATCGTGACACCCACTTCATGAGTTCTTCGGCTACCTTGGCGCCCGTCACTGCCCGTAGGTGGATAGCTTCAGGAAAGCGGGTAGCATAGTCGATGAACACCAAAAGGAACCGGTGTCCGGAAGTGCTACGTGGTAGAGGGCCCACCACATCTAAAGCCACCCTAGCAAATGGCTCTTGGATGATCGGCATCACTTGCAGAGGAGCCCGGGAGGGCTTGTGGGCACTCACTAGTTGACAAGCCCGGCACCCCTTACAGTATCTTTCCACGTCGTCGTACAAGTGCGGCCAGAAACACCACCATGTCAGGCGTGCTTCCGTCTTCCCTTTCCCCAGGTGCCCCCCCATCGGATTCCCATGGGCTAACTGTAGGAGAGGTACCCGATACCTGCTGGGGATCAAAAGCTGTTCCGTCTCTGCCCCCGTTCGGGGTTCGGGCTTGACACGGTACAGCAGGCCCCGCCTCAATTCCACCCGGGGGCCACGCCTGAGACCCGCGGAGGGGCTTACCGGCTGTTGGAGGACTTGAAGGGCTTCCTCACGGAAAGGTCGTAGCTCGTCATCTTCTTCTTGATTCTTCTCTCCCTTGCCCCCCTTGCCTTTACGGGGGGAACTTTCCACCCGGGGTTTCCCTCGGGAGGGGTGACGCCCGGCCTGGGCCGCTGTATACTGTTCCGCCCATTGGAGTGCCTGAAGGGAGGAGGTGGGGCCGTGGCACCTTACCCATTGTTGGGTGTCGTCCTCCAAATCTGCCAGGAACTG
>NW_017728886.1:211655696-211665604 GCF_001723895.1 Crocodylus porosus | reverse complement strand
CGTTAATCTCACCTGCCACGACTTGATGGATCAAGGGGTTCACCCAGATGGGGCGCTGACGGTCCAGAAGAAAAGGGTACCCAGACTCCAAAGTCCAGGGATCCTGAGGGCTCCTCCTCCCCTACACCCTCGCCCGAGCCTCCGGGTTACGGGACCCCGTTGGGGCTCCCTTGTTGACGGACAAGTCTGGCAGGGTACCCGCCTACTGCCGGACCCGCCCCGGAGTCCGCCCAGCACCTAGTGTCCCTGGTACCAGTGGCCCCTTCGGTCCGGATTTGTCCTGCCCTCAAGGGCCTGAGTCTCTAGACCCGGGGGGGGCTACAAAGTCCGCCTGCCTGCCCGCGGGTCTTCTTCCGTGGCCAACTGGCCACCAGTCGCCGGAGAAGGGCCCCTCCGGCCGAGGCTCCCTTCCCGGGTTCTTCGGTCGGAACCGCCTCTGATCCCTTCGGTACCTGCGTCCCGACGGGATGCCCCGCTGCTCCCGGCTCCGCTGCGGTCAACTCCGCTGTAGCCGGCGTCTGCCGCGTGGCTCCCGGTTCCGCCGTTGCCAGCCCCGCTATCGCCGGCACTGCTGCTCCCGGTTAGGCGCTTACCGGCTCTGCGCCTGCCGGCTTCGCTGCAGCCGGCGTCCGTTGCCTCGATCCCGGTTCCGCTGCTACCGGTACCGCCGCCGCCTCTGCCGCCAGCGTCCCTCGCGCCGCGCCCGGCTCCGCTGATCCCGGGGCAGGTTCCCGCCGCAGCCTCCGTCCTCCTCTAACCAGGGTAGGGGTGCTCCTTTTATCTGCCCGGGCCGGTCCCACGCCGGCCCGGTTTACGTTCTGGGAAACTTTAAAGTCCCGGCCAGACTTCCAGGTCGAATCCCGGAACCTGGACGGAACCCCGGGCTTCCTCGCTCGGGCTGGGTCCCCTAGGGTCCTGGCCCCCTCACACTGGTCTTGATCATCCTTCGTGACCCTGGACCCATGAAGGGTCTTTCTTTGGACACAACCCTGGGTCTTTCCCAAATCCAAAGTGGAGTAACAAGAAGAAAAAAAAAATCTGGGTGTGGGCTTCTCCCACCCCACTCATGGGTCCAATGCTTGTGGTCCTCTCCAGTCCCTCAACATTGTTCCTTCTCTCCAATATGGATAAGACCCCTTCAGAGAGTCTGGGTACTGCCCCTACCAGGGCTGCATGCCTTCTTAGAATGGCAGCCACAGAGCAACTTCACTCTCAAGCATCCCTGCCCTCTGCCTCACCATTCTGTTGCCACCAGGTTTTAAATCCACTGGGCAGCGGTTTTTTATGATGTCATTCACCGGTGCCACCGCCAGCCAGCAATAAAAGCCAGTAAAAGCTGATAAACCACACATGCCTGGCTCTTCTTGGTGCCGCTCTCCCTTCCCTACAGCATGTAAGTATGCCCTCTTTTCAGGGCTCTTTTCTTGGACAGGTTGCCCCTGCCTCAGGTCCCACCACGGGAAGCCGTTCCAGCACCTCTGGTTTTATTTGGCTGGGAAACAGTTTATGAAACTTCTGTCCCAGACCCTTTCTAGTTCAAATTAAATCACAGTCCCTGCAGGATCCCAACATGTTTTTCAGTCCCGAGAGCAGGACTTGCCCCACCCTCTACTTCCTAGCTGGAGCAGTGAGGCCTGCCTGACAAAGGGTTGGGGGAAATCCCAGATGGGGATACAGCTCAGTCTGCAGGGGAGGGGAAGGAGGACTACCCCCCCACAGGCAAACCCCAGCTGGGGTCTGGGGCCAGGGAGAGGGGGGGTTAAACACCCCTTTCCCTGCTCAAACTTACTGCTGGCTGCAACTGTGGACTACAAATCTCAGAGGCAACTCGAAGCAGGAAGACGAAGTGATGAGCAACCCTGCAGAGTCCTGCTGTTGTCATGCTAGATTGCTAATCCCAGAGACCCTGAGGGCAGCAGGAAGTGGAAGTGGGCACACTGCTAGAGATCCATGCTCTAGCACTCCCAGGCTTCTGGCCTGAGCCACTGCAGGCATGTGGCTGCTTTTCCTGAATCAAAGGTATATGTCTGTTCACGCCCGTTTCAGTTTAATTTGTGCAGTTTAGACTAACTTGCACAGGCTGAATTGATTCAGCATTGGGCTTTTTGCCTGTCTGTACCTAGCCTATATAGTTAGGTTAACAATAAATCTAAGTAGAGATAGTTAGCCATGTTAGTCAGGAGTCAGGCATAGGATAGGCCAGGGTGCCATCATGCTCTAAGAGTGGAAGGGTGCTTTAATTAGTGCAGCTCTCAAAGCTACACCAATTAAAGCGCCTGCAGCATCTTATGTATCAGCATCCCCATGCTCCAAAATGGCAGTGGGGGCACTTTAACAAAAGCTTGAACAAGCTTTAGTTAAAGCACCCCTGCCACCATTCTGAAGTGCGAGGATGCTGAAAGATGGGATGTGGAGGGTGCTGGAGTGGACTAATTAGCATGCTCCAGTTCTATAAATACGTGCTGTAATTACAGCACATCAGAAGGAGCCTCCCTCCACATCTACAGGTACCCTTAGAGACTAACTGGTTCAGGGAAGCATGCTCTTTCATAGGCAGCAGTTTACTTTGCCAGATGTAGCTGACAATGTCTACAAAAGCTCATTGAGTTTTATTGAGTTTTTGTTGTGTACTGAAGTACTTCATGACATATGAGTGTCTCTATATCCATTAACAATTTGGGAATGTGCAGACATAGTCTCCTCTGTAAGGACAGCAATCTGAGGAACAAGTTTATGAACAACTTGTAAATTCCAATTTGATTTTAGGAGCTGTCATTCTTATATCATATGGCCATCTTTTACTGTGTTCTGCTCCTCACTCCCTGTACTAAAGAAGACAGGGAACAAAATCTGCATGTCTAGCCATCAACAGGTCAGTCCTAAAAGCAACTGAATAGGTCTTACCAAGGGAGAACAAAAGATTAACCATATCCTAAATGAAACCAGTTTCCTGGGTTTGGCTGTGGGTATTCTGGGCTTTGGGGGGAAAAAAAAAAAAAAAGAATTTCCCCAGAAGCAGGCCAAAAAAATATATATTTTTTTTTTAATTGAAAAGCTTCAGAGGGATACAGAGACAAAAAACAGCTAAGCCAGGAGATGGAGAAGAATGATTTTGTAAGAGACAAGGCTTCTTTCTATATGTAGAAGGAAGTAGTAAGGTGACTTAAGAGGTGTGGAAGGAAGGAAGACTTCATGGTCTGAGAAAGCCATGTGCTAAAACACCCCACAGGACTCCAACCAAGTCCCAAAGAATGGTCAGAGTAGCAAGGAAACTGAGACAGGGACTGCATGCAAGTCTACTGTCTCGTGTGTGTGTGTGTGCGCGCATATGTGCGTGTGTGCATGCATACACACACACTTCTAACTGCCAGTCTCCAGTGCACACATATGGGATCAAGTGGTTGTGACCTCTTTTATCAGAATCTATCCCATGGCTGGAAGAGAAATTCTGTAAATATGGGTGAAGTGAGAAAACCTAATGGGCAGAACACTTCAAAAGGATCCAGCCCCTCTGCCACCACCTGGAGCCTGGGGCTGACCCTTCTTGCTCCGTACCAGCCCAGGCCTGATCTGTCCCATCTCAAAATTGCTGCTGTCCCAGGCACATTTGTATATGCTGTGTCCAGGAGTAGTTTACTCTGGTTCAAACTGCTCTGGAATTTATTACTCCACATTAATTGCACATAGATGCACCCCTTGAGTCTGAGAAGGCTCCAACCCTGTCTCTTTCTTTGCCTTCCTGGGAACAGATTCCTTTTCTATTCTTTTATTTTGAAACCCTTTTCAGTTTTGTTTTTTAATTACAATTTTATGTTATGCTGTCCTGATACAGTGAATGGATGAGAATAACCTCTTTAATGACCTGAAAAAATCAAAAAGAAATTATACAAAAAGTACAAACAACGACAATGCTAGAAAAATGAATACAATGGAATAGTATAAGACTTCAGGGATATAATCAGAAAGGCTAAGGAACAAATGAGTTACATCTGGAGACAAAACAGGCCATAAAGTCTAGATAAATATGAGAAGTAAAAGGAAGGCAGAAAAAAACAAAACCTAAGGTTCATTATGTAACAAGGAAGGAGAGTAAAACAGATGACCCCAAAAAGACTGAATGTTCAAGGCCCACATTAACTTTTTTTGTGAAGATGGAAGTAATGGTGACCAGACACTTAAGGTCTTTGATTTAAAGAATGGGATAGGAATACAAGGCAGAATATGGGAGGATAAGAGGAAGAGTTAATGATTCTTTGAAAATTCTAGGAGAATGGGGGAGATGCCAGGGGATTGGAAAGGACAAATAAGGAAAAAAGGAGAATCAAAGGAATTATAGACTAATCAGTATGGGGATATAGATTTTCAGCCAGAATGCCACAGTACTCTGGAATGCCTTGAGATCCTCTCAAGGATGCTTCAGGGTACCACACAATGTTAAGTGTGAAAAATGATCTTAAGGTAAACCCAGAGAATTAAAAATAGGAATCCGTCATCGTGCAGGGTCCTGTAAGACCGCCATGATCTCCCCAAGACCCACTTCCCGTGTCAAGTTGGCCCAAAGGGCACCCTCGATTCTCTCCTGCCACTTCTTTGATGATAAAATATATAATAGGGAGGCTGCCTTCATGTCCTCTTGGTCACCATTTGCTGCAATATCTGACCCCACGAACCCCCGAATTCCCCTTGTGGGTCCTGTTCTCTAAAGAGCGTTTCAGGGACAACCTAGCCTTATGGGCTATGAGTGGCTCCAACCACCCCTTTACCACATCCCAAGCCTCGCAGATGGAACCAACGTTCTTCAGTCCAAGCCTTGTTATAATTTGGCCTCCTTGGGCTCTCCGCAGCCCTGTCTGGCTCTGCGCCCTCTCTGGCACCAGGGCCAGTGCACCCCCAATGCTGCGTCCTCTCTGGCACCGGGGCCCCATGCTGCTGTGGGTCCCCTATGAGGCCTCCTCCTTCCCCTAACAGCCTCACCCAAGCCGCCGGTCTTAAACAGCAAATAAACACAAGCCTGTGGGCTATAACATAAATTCTAACCACCCAGCTATAACATTATTCAAGCCACACCAAGGGTGCTCCATCCCTCACCAGTCTTGGGGGTCATACCTGCAGTCAGGCCTCTCCCCTTCGCTTGCTCTGGGAGAGATCCTTCCCCCTTGGCTGCTAGCAAGGAACTGCCACCCTGGCCTCCACCCTGGCGTTTATAAGTGAGCCAGGTGCTGCCCCTTCCAGTCAGCTGACCACTGGCAGGTGTGGGTCACTAGCTAACTCTGGTTTCCCTGGTAACCAGCAGCTGGGACTTCTCACTCACTGCTAGGGCTCTTTACCTAGCAGTTTCCCCTCTTTAAAAGGAGCAGGGCACCTAAGTGCTCTGCAACAGAATCCATAGTATCAAAAACATTTTGCTCTGTTGTTGTCTTTCAGAGTTCTTTGCACAGAAGAATTCCTCTAGTATTTTCCTATTGTCAGAAAATAAGTGAAAACTAGGAGCTGGTAATTTCTGAGGGGTGCCTGAAGTCTAAAGACCTTGAGAACCACTGATATACATAGATGTAAGTGTATCATCATTTAAGGATACAGATACAAGCTGTTATGATGCAACTCTTATGTCTACATGATTCTGTAGTGATGTAATAGCATAAAGTCACTTGACTTTAATCCTGCTTCATTCAGAGTCAAAGTTAGGGCAATTTAGTTCATTTGTATCACTACAAGATCATGCTGACATAACACTTATAGAACAAGAGCTTCTGTACACTCCTAAACAAAAACTTTCCATTCCCCTTTCAAAATGGATAAATAAAATGCTGGTTTGTTCATACCCCCAGATAGCTTTTAGAATGCATCATTAAACAATCAGCTTATTAGCACCTACAGAGTGATATGGTGGTAAAAATATGAAAACAGATTTGTCAAAAGCTAGAGAAGGAAGAGGACATGGACTCCCAGGATGGTGGAAGTTGGAAACTTGTGACCTCTGACAGCAGGCAAAAGTCTTCATCTATACCTGTAGCAGTTTGCCTGGGGAACAGATATGGAGCCCAAGCAACAGAGGAGGAGGAGCACATTCCATTGGTGAAAGAGGCCAGGACAGACATCTCAAGGTGGACAGAATCGAGAGCACTGCCACCAAGAGCAATCAACAGCTGATGGTGGTTAGAGACTCACTTCTGCAGGGGACAAAGGCATCCATCTCCCATTGTCTTGGGAGGTCTGCTGCTTGCCCAGAGCCTGGAACCAAGGTATCAGAGACTCATCTGACCCTCTGACAACTACCCCATCCTGCTCAGCCATGTGGGCACCAGTGATACTGCAGGGGTGACCCAGAGTGGATCAAAAGTGGCTACAGGGCTCTGGGTGCAAGGGTGAAGGGTACAGGGGCTCAGATGGTGTTCTTGATCCTTCCAGTCAAGGGGAAGGGCCCAGGCAGGAGCAGACGCATCCTTCAGATCAATGCATGGCTGAGCAGATAGTGTCATCAATAGGGCTTTAGCTTCTTTGACCATGGGATGTACAAGTCCACAAGGCCAGACATGATGCACCCAAGGGTGCTGGAGGAGTTGGCTGATGATACTAATTTGAAAAATGGAAATTGGGAGAGGTCCTGGATGATTGTAAAAGGGAAAATACAGCACCCATCTTTAAGAAAGGGACAAAGGGGGATCAGGAGAGCTACAGACCAGTCAGCCTCACCTCAGTCCCTGGAAAAATCATGGAGTAGGTCCTCAAGGAATCTATTTCTAAGCACTTGGAGGAAAAGAAGGTAATTAGGAACAATTAGCATGGCTTCACCAAGGGCAAGTCTTGCCTGACCACTTGATTGCCTTCTCTAATGAGATGACTGGATCTGTGGATTGGGCAGAGCAAAGGATGTAATATACTTTGACTTTAGCAAAGCTTTTGATATGGTCTCCCACAATACTCCCACCAGTAAGCTAAGGAAGTACAAGTTGGATGAATGAACTGTAAGGTGGATAGAAAGCTGGCTGGATCATCAGGTTTAAAGGGCAGTAATTAATGGCTTGATGTCTAGTTGGCTGCAAGTATCAAGTGGAGAGCCCCAGGGTTTGGTCCTGGGACTAGTTGTGCCCAAATCATAGAATCACAGAAGTAGGGTCGGAAGGGACCTTCTAGATCTTCAAGGCCAACCCCCTGCCTGGGCAGGAGAAAAACTGGGCTCAAATGACTCCAACCAGATGGTAGGAGCCAGCACCACTTCCCCTGGAAGTTGGTTCCAGATCCTAGCAGCCCTAGCTGTGAAGTAGTTCTTACAGATGTCTAATCTAAACCTACTCTCCAACAACTTACAGCCGTTATTCCTTGTTATGCCAGGGGGTGCTAGGGGAAACAAGGTCTCTCCCAAACCCTTCTGGTCACCCCTAGTGAGTTTATAGACGGTCACCAGGTCCCCCCTCAGCCTTCTCTTGTGAAGGCTGAACAGATTCAGGTCCCGCAGTCTCTCATTGTAGGGTCTGCCCTGTTGTCCCCAGATCATGCGAGCGGCCCTCCTCTGGACCCTGTCAATGTTGTCCACACCCCTCCTGAAATGGGGCACACAGAACTGGACTCAGTACTCCAGCTGTGGCCTGACCAGTGTTGCATAGAGGGGGAGAATCACCTCCTTGGCCCTACTTGAGATGCACCTGTGGATGCATGACAAGGTCTGCTTAGCCCTGCCAATAATGACTCCAAGATCCCTTTCTGGCTCCGTGCTCTCAAGAAGGACATTTCCCATCTTATAAGTGTGCTGCTGGTTACTACTGCCCAAGTGCAGCACCCTGCACTTGTCAGTATTGAAACGTATCCTGTTTTTGTTAGCCCATCCCTGTAACCTTTCCAGGTCTTGCTGCAGTCTTTCCTTCCCTACTAGCGTGCTCACCTCACCCCAAATTTTGGTATCATCAGCAAATTTAAACAGGTTGCTTTTTACCCTGTCATTCAAATTGTTGATAAAGAAACAATGTGCCCTTGTTGCAAAGGTTAACAGGATGCTGGGCTGCATTAGTGTAAGTGTTGCCAGCAGATCAAGGGAAGTGATTATTCCCCTCTATTTGTCACTGGTGAAGCTACATCTGGAGAACTGGGTCCAGTTTTGGGTCCCCAACTACAGAAAGGACATAGATAAGTTATCAGCTAGCCGCATAGAGTTCTAATACAGAATGCTATTGGTTAAACCAACAGAAAGTGAAACATTGGCAAAGAAAAGGTATGCTCATAGACTATCAAGGATCTCTTTCACCACAAAATGGCGAAGGAGAAATTAACTGGGAAATGCAACCTGACCACCCACTCCCAGTAATCTGATAAGATTACCTACCCCCAAACCCAAACCTAGAATCACAGGTATTAGAGAAAGTCTTACAGCAAATTTAAAATCCTTCACAAAACTTAACTGAATAGTGGTCACTCCTAAATGACACCATTATAAACAAGAAAAAGAACAACATCCTCTTAGTATATACACATAGTATATTATTGAAATGCATATTGCTTAATGTGATGGCATTAAAAATGTAAATCAATCCACTTACTGCGAGAGAGATTCTCAAGGGCTTTCCCCAGCTTCTTACTCTCCTGTAGAATATGATTTAATTCATCAAAATCACGGCTCTCTGTTTTTGTCCGCCAGTCCCATTTAGGATGCTCTATCGACCTTGGCACTAGGTAAAATATATATAAAGTTTAGATTTCATGGTTTAGAAATCTACAGTAGCAACAAGCTAAGCAGCGAGTCAACAAGATCAAGAATCTTCATAACTTTGGACTAAGTTTTCCCCTCCTTATTATACTAGCTGGAGAGATTTATCTTTGGGTTGGCGGAATAGCTACAAGAAAATCGAGTCCACAGAAAGGATGACATCTAGGAGTAACTAAACTGGTAATTCTCAGACAAAAGTAAAACGTAAATAATGCTGTGCAACTAAAACTGCTGCATCAACTCACTCATAATCATAAAGCCCAATTCACTGCTGCCTCTTGCTGCAGCAGTGCAGCCCAGGCTGGGGTGGCCCCAGGAGGTGGGGGTCAGCACCTGCTACTTCCCACCTCTGGCCCCATGCAGGAGCTGCAGTTTATAGGCAAATAGTAGCTGAAGTGCCACTCCTTCCCTGCCTCCCACCTCCTGGCAGTGCCACATGAAGCAGAGCAAACTGTTGCAGTACCTGCTCATGGTGGTGCTGGGTGCTTGGGGCAGGTTGCTGCAGCCAGTTGTTGCACACACCGCGGGGCCAGGCCATACTAGGCTGTGGCAGTCTATTGCCTTCCCCTGCCACTGCCCATGGCCCTGGCCCACAGCAGCCCGCCCTAAGTACCTGGCACCACTGCAAGCAGGTGACAGGTGCCCCTCACCTCTGCCTGCCATGATGGATCACTCTACTGCCGCTGCTGGGAGAGGGAGGGGGCAAGGAACCAAACTCCAGCTGCAGTCTGTCTGCAAACTGCAGCCCCCATGCAGCAGCAAGATGCAGTGATGAGTCAGGTTCCATAATTAGCCCCAGCTGCCTCTGCCCTTTCCCCCCGACACATAAAGCCAGGTCACATTCCCCCACCCACAGCTCAACCTGCCTCACCCTTGGGAGCCACTCACCGCTCCTCTGAGGAATTTGGCCCAGGCATTGCAGCACAGGCCCTGCCTGAGGGGATTTTTAGCATGGGACAGAGATTGTGCTGTGTTGGTACCCACACCACTCCTCTGGCCACCGCAGCCCCAGTTGCATGAGCACAGCCAATCAGTGCCTGCGCCAACCCCCTCCCCAGTGCAGGGATTGAAACCCTGCTTCTCTTCAGGCTACTGGGATCTGGCCATGCTCCCACTTCTGCCGCTGGAGCAGTGAACAAGTGAATGGGGATGCGGGGCTGGGGAAACCTGGTAGGGGCTGCTTCTCCCCTCCCACTCCAGGCACACACCA
>NW_017728886.1:211653721-211655171 GCF_001723895.1 Crocodylus porosus | reverse complement strand
CTATTTTCAAACATTTGTGATTTTCAACAAATCAACATTTTCTGCTGAAGTTTGAATTTTATTCTAAAATTCCTGAGCAGCGATAATCCTCAGTACTTCAAGAAGTATTTACCTCTTCTTAAAGGCCCAATCAACAGTTGGGTAATAAAAATAATTTATGGCCAAAGTCTTCTTGTAAACTTGTTTTAGGTATAAGCTATTTCTCAACATTTTTCTTGAATTGTCACAGGTGTTTGGATTATATTAAAAAAAAAATCTAAACTAATTTTGTCTTTCTGCAGTTTACAGCTGACATCAGCATCTTCCTTGTGCAGTTTACAACCCACATCAGCAAAATCCACAACCAAATATCTCATTGACACTTCAATTTTGCATCCCCACTGCACAAAGGGGATCTTCCATGAAAATTTCAGGATTGTTCTCAGTATATCTCAGACTGTAGACAGACATGCGTACAAAAATATAGCGCTATGCATTCACAGTCCCTTTGCCAACAGTGTTACAAAGTCATCAGCTGGAGGGGATAGCGACTTGCTCCTCTGGTCCCTGAAAAGGAGCCCAATCACTGACAGCTCACACCCTTACCTCTTCCAGGGAAGAAGGCCCAGCAGGATGACTGCCAGTGATCAATGAACATCTGTGCCCAGCAATCAGTGTTCTTGACAACTGGCATGTAAATAGCAGGGAGAGAGTAGGTGAACAGAGCAGCAGCTGTCAGTTTGGAGGCAGAAGCAAGGCTACCTCCAGCTTTCTCCATACCCTATGAGGACACGGAGGCAAGCAGAGCTACAGCTCCATTTCAGCACTGTAGCAAACTCAAGAGCAACTCACTGCTTCCAGTGGGGTTGTTTCCAGGCAGGCAGAGCTACAGATCCCCACTATCTTTAAGGGCAGAAGTGGGAGCACAGCAAGGAGCCACTGCTTCCCCAGCACGCTGTGACAGCTCAGGGAAAGCTCAAGGAGGTCCAGGTCTGGGGCAGCAATGGGCTTTTTGACATGCCACCACCCTCCAGAGAAGGGCAGCAAAGAATACCCACTGCTGTCCAGGGTTAAGTAAAGACATTCACAAAGCCCGAGCTGAATTGATTCAATCTTTGCAGGTTAGTCTAACCTACGTAGATTGAACCAATTTGCAAGTGAATAGACACTAACTTTTGATTCCTAAAATGTAGTCATGTGCCTGCAGTGGCTCAAGCTAGAAGCTGGGAGGGGCAGGGGGGAGAGGTGAAAGGGGGTGCTAGAGCAAGCCCTCCCTTCCCTTTGGCAGCAGCTGCAAGGCTAGAAAGAAGCTGATGGGAGGTGGGGGTGGCCAGTCCCCAGCAGGCCACTAAGTATGATTGGGGAGAAGTTGAAACCCTCACCCTGGCCTGCAGGGACCACTGCAGGGGTGTGCCTGGAGGTGGAGAGGAAAGTGGGGGTGGGAAGCAGCCCCTGCTGGGTTTGTTCGGTG
>NW_017728886.1:211652151-211653091 GCF_001723895.1 Crocodylus porosus | reverse complement strand
AACTGGCCATGCAAGTTCATCATACCCACGGATGCCTGGGCTGATGCAGAGGTGGTGGTGGGCCCAGAGTTGAGCAGCCACCCACCGTGGGAGCTCGTGTGTTCACAGCAACTGCACCTTCTGTCCTTCACCATGCAGGGAAAACCACAGAGGCAGCTGCGGGCACGTGAACCCCCACTGTGGGTGGCTGCCGGGCTCTGAGCCTGCCAGAACCTCTGAGTCAGCCTGGGCATCCACAGGCATGATAAACTTGTCCCACGTGTCCAGTCCAGCTGCCAAGGTGTCTTCCCACAGCAGCATCACCTCCATGCCACTGCCTGGCCTGCTGCCACTCACGCATGCTAAGTTGGGCTGTCATGGAGCCCCAGGTGACTGGGAAGAGCCCTGCCCCCACGGCCCAGCCTGTGCCAGCCCCACTATCTGCCTGCCTTGCCCAAGACTGAGCAGGGCCAGCTGCGGCCACTGCTGAAGGTGGGTGCAGAAGATCTAGGCCAGGCTGCAGGGGCAGAGCCCTTCCTAGCTGGCTGTGGCTCCATGGCAGCCCAGCCCAGCCTAGGAAGCTGAGAGCAATATGGGTGCACAGCTCCTGAGGCTCCAGCTGAGAAGGACCCTGCCCCTGCAACCCAGCCCAGCTCAGCCCCTCCACATCTACCCTCAGCACTCCCCATGGGCCAACCTGGTGCAGCCCCAGCCATGGGTGAGGCGGGCAGATGGCAGGGCCATGCCAGCTGGCATCTGTCCATGCCCCTGCCCCTACCATTGTAGCACTGAGGCATGGGAGGACCCTGACAGGGGCTGCTCGGCCCCAACCAGGCAGACGCCAGTTTCAGGCCCTGTGATGACTGGGGTGGGATAAAGAATAAACCCCCTCCCTGCTCTTTTGCCTTTTGCCTTAGGGGGCCATGTTAGGCCAGCATCTGGTCATGCCCCCACGCCTGCT
>NW_017728886.1:211649425-211651866 GCF_001723895.1 Crocodylus porosus | reverse complement strand
CTGTCCCCAGTCCTGTCTAAGCTGCAGCTCTGGTCCATGGTGGGCTGTCTTGGAGCCCACTGTTCACCCTCCATCCCCCCCAGGGTGTGTGTGTATGCGGGGGGAAAAGTGAAGCACTGTGGGGTACTGGGGCAGCAAGAAAACCCACTACAGTGCTACAAGTATAGATATTATGGCTAGGGACAGAAATTACACATAAACTGGCGATGCAATGCACTCCTAAGAGCGCTGGTGCACTCCCTCACAGCCAGAGTTCCCCACTTAGGCAAGAGGCAGGAGGGACAAGCGGGAGCACCGGTGCCCCCACTATGAGCACCAGCTGGGGAGTGCAGGGGTGGCAGGAGAAGTGCCACTGGCACTTCCGGGAGCACCACTGACACCTCCCCCACCCCGGGTTGACAAGATCAGCTGCGGGGGGGTCCCTCTCCCTAGTCAGTGTGATTGGCTGCAGGGGGACCCCTCCTGGTTGGTGACTGGCTGCTGGCGGGGCACATGCCCCCACTAACTCAGGAGGCACCAGTCACCCATGCACATAAAATCAGTATAAATAAATGGAACCTGGTTCAAATCTGAAACACAACATAAATTCAGTGCACATAAAATGCTTTCAAAATGGCCAAAACTGATTTAAGATAAACGTGGATGGATGTAGTATCAAACTTAACTGATTTAGGTTAAATTGTTTTATTGAACTTCTGTCCCACATCCTCTCCAGATTCAAGTTAACTCACAGACCCCCAACATCCAAGGATGCTTTGCACCTCCACTGCAACCTCCCTCCCTCCTTGCAGGATGGGCATGCTAGCCTTGGCTCCAGCCCAGCAAGGAGGCATGCTCTAGTGCCACCCACTTCCCTTGCTTCCCCCCAGGGCTTCTGGCCTGGGCCACTGCAGGCCTGGGCCACACCAGGCATGTGGCTGCATTTCCAGAATCAAAAGTGACTGTCTGTTCACTTGCTTATCAGTTCAATCTACACAGCTTAGACTAGCCTGCAAAGACCAAATTGATTCAGCCCTGGGCTTTTTGACTGGCTCTACTTTGCCTACATGTGGTGGCAAAAAAACACACCACTACAGAAAAGCTCTGTTAGAGACAGGGACATTTCTGTGATGCTTGGTCCCTTGTTTAATACTGTATACCATTTCTCACTGCAGATTTAGTATAATCCCTTTGTAATATAATCCATGGCAAAAGCAGGGTCTCTCCTGCTTTTTTATGTTCCATTATTCATCAAAATTAGTGTGTCAGTATTTTAAATCCTCTGTCATATTACCTGCATTAGCCTTCACTGTTATTTCAAAGAGAGAAATATTTTGTCTTGAAAGTACGTAAATTCAATTTAAGAGATTTATGGCATGTGTTCCTAGAATTTGTATGCAAGTTACTTAGCTTTCCATTTTATACAAATGAGATTTCATGTCAGAAATGTTTATTTTATAATGACATCTTGGAAAGCTGAGAAATTCCTTTTCAGTATCTCTCATTCTTTCTTTTCCAAATAATGCACAACTACAATACACTCATCTACAGTCTCTTCATTAAAACATTATCCCTAAAAAAGAGCATTCTGTTATACTTCATAGGATGATGGGGAAAGGAGGGATATTTGTTTTGATTTTGTTTTATTTTTTTTTAAATACATTCAACTGACCTTCCAAAAAGAGTCCTTGATTTACCAAATCTTCTGGCAACAGGTTCAAGAGAAGGTTACTCCTAACAGTGTAATGGCACCTAGCTGTTTATTCATTCACCCATCTGCACATATTAAAAACACATCTAATAGTAGTGGAAAATTCCTAGGCAACCTATTACTTCATGGCAAGGAGATTATGTCCAGAGATGAGACAGCAATTACTTGCTTCTTGGTGTGTGTAACTACAGACATTGCAATGGCTGCTGTGAGAGGTTCAATTAAAGGCATGGTGGGGATCTGATCCCTGACCCCAGCAATTATACCTCATACAATGCCACACATGCATGGCAGGAAGCACAACTGTGGGATCAAGTTCCCATCATGCCCTACTGCCAGCTGCAAAACAGCTTCTCAACAATGTACAAAAAAAGTGTTGGCATATTCTCCAGGCATATTCATAGGCAGGCCACATCCAGAAATCCCAGTAGCAAAAAAGCAAGAAAAAAAGCAGTGTGGTGCATGTGACAGGAGCGTGCAATGGCAGACACAGAGGGTTGGTCCTCCAGGGAGATGCTCTGACTGCTGGCCAGACCATCTCCACTCGTTTAGTTGCACCTTGGCTCCTCCAGCTCATCAGAAGTGGGGAAAGAGCAGTTTGCCCAAAGTGTGGCAATTTGCCCCACACCAAAACACACATGCAGGGGCATGCGCTGCGGTAAAAAGTAGTTGCAAAAACTTGTACCGTTACTATTTTTGTTGCTACAAGCATACACCCCTCCATGTGGGGTGCACCCATAGGGTTGGAAGG
>NW_017728886.1:211626479-211649325 GCF_001723895.1 Crocodylus porosus | reverse complement strand
CTTTAAGAGGAGGTTAGATGAACACCTTGCTGGGGTCGTTTGACCCCAGTACCTTTTCCTGCCATGGCAGGGGGTCGGAGAAGGTGATCTGCTCAGGTCCCTTCTGACCCCACCAACCATGAAACTATAAAACCTATAACAGCTCATGCCCTGCCCTCTATGGCAAGGAAGAAAAGTTATTCTTCCTTCTTTTTTTTTTAATAGCAGACTTCCAAATATTTGAAAACTACTCTCACATTCCCTCCATCATCTCCTTTCCTCCAAACCAAACCTACCTAAGCTCTTTCCATCTTTTATCATATAGCTTGCATTCCATTTCCTTACTATCTTCACTACTCACCTCTGGGTCTTCTCCAGTTTCTCTACATATTTTTAAAAAATGCAGAGCCCAGAATTGCACACACTATTCCAGCTGAAGCCTAACCAGGTGCAAGCCTAAAATTCATGGACCAAATTTAGGTGGGCATAATAAAAAAGGCTTCTATCTGGAAAGCTTTCACTTCCTTCCACTGAAATGTAAACAAAGTAGAGCAGAAAATTCAGAAGATATAAAAAGTATTTTCAGAATGAAAATAAATTGCATAAGCAAAAAAAATTACAGGGAGTAGAACAGGGAATGAAAGTGTACAAGAACAGACAGAATAAGAAGAGAAGGTTTAGAGATGTAGCAGGAGCGGGAATGGTGGGGAAGGACTTGAAAAGAGAGGCAACAGTAAGAGGGAGAAGAACTGGGAAGCTTGGGGGTTAAGCAAAGTGACACAGGATAAATTGAGCATTTGGGGTGGGGGGTTTGGGGGATTCTCAAACATTGCCCCTGGGGGTTGGGAAATGAAAACCCTCACTGAGATAAATGGAGCAGCTGACAAATCAATTATTGTTTCAGGCTGTATCATGGGTGTTCCTGTTCAACTGAAAACAGACACACAGTTAACTGGACACTTCATACCTTTTTCTGAAAAAAAACACTTTTTTAAAAAAACAGGTGGAGTATTTTAATTGCTGTAAAAAATCCATATATTTGCCCAGGCTGTACCAAAATTTGCTGGGCTTCATGGGCCCCGTCCACATATGCCACCACTAGTTGTCCCCAGGGAAGACCTGTTCCATGTGCTCTCTGGCATGTGGCAGGTTATTCCAGAGGGAGAAGGGGAGGCTAGGGCCAGCACTGTGGTCCTGGAGAACTCCTGGAGCTGCAGCAGTGGCTATCCTGCTGCTCGGAGCCTAGCTGGCAGTTGAAGCATGGCTCTGGCTGGCCAGGCTCCAGTTTTGAGTGGTGTGTGCTGCCCCCACATGTGCTGCTCCAGTTTTTGGGGCGGGTTTTGAAGGGGTTTTTTGACCCCTGGGGATATCCAGGGGTCAAAAAAAGGTCAAAAAAACAAAAACAACCACATGCTGCTTCCTTGCAACATGGAGAACAGCTGAATGTGTGGTATGTGGCACTGTAGATGCGTCTGCGGTACCACGTACCGCATGGCTATGCTCATCTGGACACGGCTATGATGGTCAAGTCTGAAATTATTCGAGCCAAAAACACCTGAAACGTAACCCTCTGAATTAAACAACATTTAAGTCAGAATTGAGGGGAACATGAATTAGGAGTCACTTGACATTCATCACCCTAATTCAATATGACAGTTGCCACCCTTCAGGGGAACAATACAGAATACAATGTTCCAAGATTGAATGGAGGATATACGAGGCCCATGCTCAGGATATGGGGGATCCCTGACTCTGATTGAGTTGAGCTCTTCTTCCTGCTCTTCCCCATGAACTGGAGTCTGGAAGATGCAGCTCCTTTTAGAAATGATAGCCCTTCTCTTTGTCCTCCATACATGAGCCAGGACCTTGGTGATCTTGCTATCCTTTGGGGATCTAAGACCTTCTTCCTTCTCCCTGCGTTTCCCTACCTATTGTTATCTCTCAGTTCCATGTTCTTGGGGAACCCTGGCACAAGATGCAGCCTGTCTGACTCACAAAGAATTCCCCCCCCCCAAAACAAAACTGATTAAGATGCAGTGGGAGACGCACCTAAAACCCTCCAGATAAGGGTGACAAGAATGAAACAACTGCCGTAGGTCTCATTTGTATCCGAGATGGAACCAGATGACAATTCATTTACATGGAAGATGAAGAACAAAAAACCCGAAGCAGAAACTGCAGTGAATTCTGGGATCAGAGAAGCAGGGGAGCACTGCACGATGGGGAATCTGTGCTCCAAATGCTAATAAACCCCCATTTACACACACCCAGCTGGGCATTTATCAGACCAGTTCTAATCTGGATTTATAAAGGACTTTTCCCCCCCACACACACACCTTTAAGTGGAAGTAAAGTTTACTAGGCACCTCGGGCCACACATTCCCCGATCCCACTATGGGAGGCCTATTTAAACTTGATTGACTAAAACTCGGTTGCGGGGTTAGGGAATGCTGAGGTGAAGAGACCGAGTCAGAGGGGGTATGGGCAACATTTGAACAATGGCAAAGAGTTCATCACAGCGTCCAGCCCATTGGAGCCCTGACCACAAGTGTTTTCATACTTTTCCGGGGTTGACTGGTGGAAGTCCTCCCCACCAAAGGTTATGAACACTCCAATAATTGTCTTAAGTCTGTTAAAAGACTATAGTAAGATCTGGAAAAGTCATGTTAAGCTGAGGCTTGTTCACAACAAGTAAAAATCCAAAACCCTGATGCTGCAAGCTATCATTGTTTCTGAAGAAATCATGAGATATCCCATCAAGTATATCTGCTATCCACAGGAATTTCAAGCTGGCTCCTAAGTGTCTGGTTACTCCTTAACCTTATGTTTTCCTGAGTATCAGTCAGTTTCTTGAGATGTTCCAAACCAGATAACCCCTTGTCAAGAGAAAAGACAATGATTTACTCTATTAAGAATGCTATGAAGAAGCTAAACTGAGGGTATAAAAATCTGTAAAAAGCAGCAAAGTGGATGTGTGCTTCAAGAGGAGAATTCTCTCTCACACTACTCGCTGTTGTTCTCAGGACACTGGAAGAAATAGATCGTCTCCCTTCAAGGATTGTGCTAAGAATTTTATTTGTCAGCAAACAACCTGAGTGTCTTGCACTGGTGAGATCCCAGCGCTCGCTCTCTCTCTCTCTTTTCTCTCTCTAGGCATAAATTTCTGAATCTGAACTGTATTAGTTAAGTTTAAACTAAGTTTTCCCAAATACTTAGTGAAGCCAGGGTAATACTGTAATTGTGTTTGTTTTTCCTTTGCATGTCTATTACTACTAGTGCCACTATATATTTCAAATACTTAGCAATAAATAACTTTTATAATCAAACTGGTGGTAACTAGGTATATTCTTCTTTCTCTACTTCTTCCCCACTTGCTCTGCAGCAACGCTTCTTTTACCTAAACTAAAGACCCCTGTGAAACCCCAAAATACTGTAGGGTCTGCTCATCAAGAGGCTAAAGACTGGAACATGCTGAGTTTAAAATACATAAAGGGATCAGCTTGTACAGGCTGATTGACCCAGTTTGACTCAGACATGCCCTGATGAACTGAATGCTGGCCCATGAAGTTGTCAGCTATACACCCAGCTGGATTCAGAAGTATTCTGTTTACCTGTGTGTTTGTGTCTGACTGCAGTTTATTTTTCTCTGATGAACTGATTCTTGGCATATGAGGGTATCAGCCTGTTCATGCTGATCAACCCAGCCGGGTCAGGCGTGTCACGTTAATCTGTGTGTGTTTGTGGAGGAACCCAGCCCCATTGAAACTACAAGATAGCTCCACTGGGGGTGAAGACTTACAGAAGGGAGATATACAGCTTCGTATAGAAACACAAGTAACACATAGATAGAATTACCAAGACCCCAAAAACATGTCCCTAGTAAGTGAGCATACCCCAAAGTGATAGGCAAATCTAGTAACACTATAAATACTTTAGATTTTCCCCCATTTTAAATACACCCTAAAACCACCTCTACATCAGCACAAAGAGAACCAGCATAGAGGACTCCTCTGCCACATGCAAAAGAAACAGATATAAACGTTCCATTACTAGTACAATCCAAATATACCATAGAATCGTGTTTGGATGGGGAGGCCCTGTATCCCTAGTGTAGTCTTAGTCCCTCTTTCACCAAATTTGAGCCAAGATCTAGGGCAGGTACCTGAAAGTAGCCCAATTTTAAATAACTGAGCACCAAGAAATATAACACACACAGTCTCCTTGAGAAGCAGGAGGAGAACTGGCCACAGTTAGGGTCCAGCATGAAGCATGACTAACAGGTAGGTCCGGGGCCCTAGCTGGAGAAGCATGGGCAAAGCTATTATAAGTAGGAGTTTTTCCTGAGGTTTGGGAACCTAGTGGTACCTCTGGTGCTGGTTTGTCCCTTCTGCAGGGAATTTTAGCCATTAGTTTTTCTATTTACAGATCCATTAGACTTGCCCCCATCCTAAACTCACCCTAAAACTGCTTTCACTTTGGCACACAAAAAACTGGCATGAATAAGGAGTCTGTCACATGAAGAGGAAACAGATGTCAATACTCCATTGCTTGGACAATAAAACAAATGCTGATCAACGCCCGTCATCCTTTAAAAAAATGTAGGATTTGCTCCTTAGAATCCCAAACCACTGCCCTTGTTCAGCCATCTGTGTCATTTTCTACATTTGCTATAATTATTTACTCTCAATCCAAAATGAGAAATTTGTGAAATTTCCTTCAGAAAACAAGCTGTTTTGTTCCTCCAAGGACTTTGAGCCATTCTGGTAAAATTGTATCCCTACTGAAATTAGATAATTTTACCCTTGATTTCAATCTTCTTATCTTCTGGGGCCAGAATGTCAATCCTCTTGTTTAAAAAGGAACGGTGGTAAATATTCTACAGCAGGGGTGGGCAAAGTCCAGCCCACGAGCCAGATCCAGCTGGCAGTGGACTCCATTTTCCAGCAGCCCTGCCCATGTGGCTGGGGCCAGTTTCCATGGAGACCCCATCAGCAGCTGTGCTGTGATAGTGTAGAGCCAGGGTTTACATGGAGAATGGCCCCAGCAGCATTGGCAGGCAGCAGAGGCACCAGCTGGAATCTTGCAGCACTGATAACATGGTCCAGAGCCAGGGCAGAGCTAAAAACTACAACCTCCATGCCCCAGACAGGGATGTGAAAGCAGCGGATCACAGCTCTGCCCCAGCTCCAGACCATGCCATCACTACTAAAGAGTCAGGAAGAGCCATGATCCACTGCCTGCATGACCCTGGCCGGGGCAAGCAGGCTTCAGATTGCAGTTCTGCCCTGCCTCTGGATCACGCTGGTACTGCCATAAGTTCCCAGCCAGGCTCCGGAGCACCTCCACACCCTACTGCATGCCCTGCCAGCGCTGCTGAGGCCAGTCTCCATGGAAACCCTGGCCTCATGCTATCAAAGCAGGGCTACTGGTGGAATCTTCATGAAAACTGGCCCCAAACACACCAGCAGGGGCTGCTGGGAAATGGAGTCCAGCTGCCAGCCAGATCCACCATTTTGTCCTCTCCTGTTCTACAGCAACTTGCTATATATATTTAGTGTGTGAATCTGTCCAATCTGCTGTACCTGAAATTATTTAAGGGTAAGTATGACCTGGGTTTAAGTCAATCTAAATGCCCAATTGTGCAGATATTTGGAGGGCTTAAATTGTCCAAAAATTTCCCGTAGGAGGTGCACTTAGAACAAGATTGGGCTAATCTGATCTAAGAAAGTGTTCACCTGAGCTCATAAAGACTGCACATACTAGAGAAGCCCTGTGGCTAGGAAAGACCAGCCACGTACCCCAGTGGTACGGCTGTGCTCTTCCCACTCCCCACCCCACCCCCAATCCAGACCCAACTGGGCTCTTTTTAGCTCATTGAAGCCCCTGCCCCAACTGGGCAACCCAACAACCCCCCTCCAGTCCCACCTGCCTCACCCCACCCCAGGTTACTTCTACTGGGTGCCCCATGCAGCTCCCAGGAACAGCAAATGGCTACACACCCTGCTTTCAAAAATATAGTAAACAAGCTATTTGAATGTAGACCAGGTGCAGTGAATGGCTGTGTGAACCCTAAAAGGTTTGGTTCTTACAAATAAAAGTCTCAATGAGTTGAAAGATTTAAAGAATTAAAATATAATTGTTAAATTTATTTTTGGGAGGATAAACACTGTGCAAAATTCTTCAGGCGACATCAGATTCTGTCATCTAAGTTTCTGAGACAAAATGATATACTACCAGGATTTCTTAAAACTGAGGTAACGAGAAAAAACTACCATCACTAAGAAGGTGGGGAATAAAATCAAAGATTAGATATTGCAGAAGGCATACAGTTGGTATAGTAGCTTTCAGTAGCCTTGTGCCTCAAATCTCCTGCAAAAATCATTTTTGAAAGAAAGTTACAGAAAGAAGGCTCCTTGTGCAGTTAATCTACTCCTACAGGTTTTATGGCACCTCATTTTAGATGCTGTTTTGAAAGCTCAAATCAGATGGAATTGCACAGCTTCAAATCTCAGTGGTGTTCTTCTGTTATTAAAATGGAAAAAATGGTTAAGATACAAATGGAGAACCTGGACTTTACAATCCATAATTTTGAGTCCACATCATCGCTTCTACTGTGACACACCATCCCACACTGAAATTTTTAGGCCCCTGAAATATTTCAGGCAGCAAGAAATAGGAATTCAGCACAGATATTGCAGTGCAGTCAACAGATGGACAAATTAAAACAAAAATGTGTATTGGCAGGATGTGTTAATGCTCTACCCTTGTGTTAAAAATATTACATCTACAGAACTGCACTGCACTGCACTCAATGAAACTTTTAGAAAGTATTTTTTATGGCTATAATGATTTAAGATGTATACTATGTATCATTATTCTGTGACATGCCTACACTGGGCAAGGAAGAACCTATTATTGCTATTTTAGTTTGTTTCAAGATAGGCAAACTTCTAGTGCTTTTCTTTTCCTCCTCTTTTCTGTGGGACTCTCTCATTTACTGTATTAGTTGATAAATATATGATACTCCAGTGGGGAAGATTAGACCACTGGCAGGGTAATAATTGCAAAATCTTAAGTCTCACTTATGGAAAGCATGCCTAAGAGGATATAAGATTCACTGTAATGCACATATCCTGTTTATAAGCCTGAATATCTACAGTTTTCAATTGTATTCAGTAGGTGCAAAGTTATTTTCCTATATACATGTGCCTCAGTTTGGACTTGCAATTGCAAGGTAGCACATCTGGAATTTCATGTACACAGCCATGAAAAAAAAATTCAGAGGTTGCCCAGGAACCACTACAGTAGACCCATGCAAGTCAGCAGCGATCCAACCTAGCTTCAGATCCGGCCACTTCAGATGGCCACAATCTGATCTGGAGCTCTGGACTGGGTTTCTGCCTTGATCCAGCTGAAGCAGCTTCGAAGCTTCAGAGCCACCTCGTAAATCCAGCCATAGGGTATAAGGGGGAAATCAAAGAAATAGCTATAACTTTGTTATTTTTTGTCCAATTTGGATGAAACTTTCAGGAATCGTAGCCTCTGCTGACAGCATGAAGCCTTCCAAGTTTCAAGGAGATCAGTGCATGGGTTTGCGGGGAACTGTACCTCAAATTCTTGAAAGCCAAACTCATGTCACAGCTGTGTGTTACAACACGGAGGGGTCAAAACTGCAGGGCTGGTAGCTCTTACTGAGGCTGGGTGGAAGTTTTGACCCCCTGTATTGTAACACATAGACATGACAGGAGTTTTGCTTTCAAGAATTTGGGGTGCTGTTGCCCCCAAGCCCCTGCATCAATCTTCTTGAAACATGGCAGACTTCATCCTCTCTGCAGAGTCTACCATCCCTGAAAATGTCATCCAAATCAGACAAAAAACAACAAAGTTATAGATACTTTATTGTTTCCACATTCTGATCTCCAAGGCAGCTCCGAAGCACTCTGGAAGCTCTGAACCCCTTTGGGAAGCCTAACGAGGCCAGCGCTTCGACCCAGATGTGCCACTTCGGACCCCGAAGTGTCCGAAGCTTCTCCGGATCTGAAGCTCTGTCCAGAGCCTCGCACAGCCCTAATCTACAGAAGATCTACATGCGTGTCCGATTTTGACAACTTCCTGGGTTCTGCCAGCCTGATATGTTCCTGAGTTATGTGGCAGTATGGAGCCAAGTCAACCCGGACATCCTTAGTGCTAAATGTCAGAACATGACCCATGATTTCTTCTGACACCTACAGTGTGAGTGGGAGCATAAAGCAGTCTATATTAAAGTACACTTCTGCTCTTATAGAATATATAACTATCTGGGATGTTTTTTCTTTGTATACCACCTCTTTGCATGTTATCTTCCCACCAACATGACAGTAGGGCTCAAAGAAATAATTTTATGTATGTATTTACATCAGATTTCCTTAATTGTGACCTAGGGTGTGGGCAGACAAACTGTTTACTACATAATAAAAGTGGCTTGGTGAATTGCTATTTGTCAACTTCTCTGAGGTAGCTGCCTGTGTGCAAACTCTTGCCCTGAAACAGAAGAAAGTTAAATACTGTATTTTTTTTCTCACAGAACATGCATAAAATAAAATATGCACCTTGGTTTTTAAAGGCAGAATGAAGAAATAAGATCTTTTCTTGAGATCCTTTCAAAGAGGCAGGTGGGAGACAGAGATAGGAGGGAGAAGAGAAAACGTCCACAGCCAACAGCTAGAGACCTCTGCATGCAGCATACACAGCCTTTCCCTTTCCTCTAGCAGAGATTTAACGTTACCATATTTCCTTAATTATAATATGCACCCCAATTTCCAGCACCTGCATTTTGTGTATGCAAGAAATATGTCATTATCAGCAGGGATCCTGGTTTTCTCTGATAAAAAAATCCCCAATTTTTGGATTTAAAAAAGCAGCCCCAAATCCACATTTTTCATGATTAAAATGAAACACCACTGTGTGTGTGTGTGTGTGTGTGTGTGTGTGTGTGTGCGCGCGCGCGCGTGTGTGTGTGTGTGTGGAATATATATATGTGTGTTTCATTTTAATCATGAAAAATGTGGATTTTGGTGTTACTCTTTCTAATCCAAAAATTGGGGATTTATTTATTTATTTATTTATTTTAACCACAGAAAACCAGGATCCCTGATTGTTAGCTATCTCAGAGTGGACAGAGCAAAATCCCCAACACGGGGGCTATAGCTGTCACTCTTCAATAACTTTTTTGCTCAGACCCCAGAGCAAGGAGCACAGAAATCCTTCAAATGCAATATTAATTATATTTTTTTAATCTTAAATTCTTCAAAATGATTTATGAAGCATCAGCTTACTTGCATTAAAACACAATAAAACCTACACTCAGAATTAAAATTGTTACTATTTGATGCTTTACATGTAGGCACAAGTGCTAGTCTGCCTAATTGTTATTTTTTACCACTGTTTTTACTACCGCACTTGACAAATCACTATCAATATTCCTTCAATCATTCAATTTAGCTTCTGCCTTCCTTTTAACAGATATTTTAGCTAAAACCTATTGCACTTTTCATGCCTAAATAGCAATTTCCCAACTGCGTAAGTGTTGCTTTTGGCAGTTAGTCGGTTTCAAATTGTATTGAGTACAGTGTGAGCAATCAAGCAGCCCCACACCCACTGAGCATGCTCAGTAGGGCTGCATTTTCCCCAGGCAGATAGATGGCACTATACACTTACCCAAGTATATGTGTAAGGTAAGCTCTAAAAGTGCAGCTGGGCAAAAAATACAGGACTAGCAGTTGGGCAGGGGCTAATGACTTTAAAACTGGTCCACTGCAGTTGCGTTTAATATTTGTTAAATAAAATGAAGGGAGACGAGTAGAAAAATTTCTACCCCATTTGGAACAAGGGTTCAGGCTAGAACACAGGGGAATCCAGAGTAGCATCTATTTCACTGAGCCACATAACCTCTGGCTTATCCCTTCCTCCTCAAGAGAAGGGCTGGAGAAATGGCTGATAGTGCCTAACCTGTGGAATGATGGTTCAAGTACAGTCCCGGAAAGGAAGAGATGAAGGTTCAAAGCTCCACTCTGGGTGAAAGGGGCACAGAATTTGGGTTTCCAGCTTCCGGGACTAGTCTATGGAGGTAAAACATGGGAGGGATTTCCTCCTTTGCCCCAGGAGGTAGGCATGTAGAATGAAATAGAATCTAAAACTGTGTGAGTGTCAAAAACAACACTTACACAGCTGAGTAACTGCCATTTAGGCAAGCAAACTGAAATAAGATTTAGTCCATACACTCCACCAGCAATCAAAACAACATTCCTATTCTCCTAACACTGCTTCTGTAAATAAAACCAGTGAGTTCCCAGTGACCTTTTATACTGATTGATCCCACTGAAGAATCTGTTACAGTTAAAGGTGTAGGAAGTAGGTTTGGTGCATACATGTAGAAAACCATAATATTAATCAAAATTCACATTTAAACCTGAGAAAGGTAACGATACCCAAACTTAGATTTTGCTAAATTAATCATATTTTCATATTTAATAGCAAGTTATTGCTAACACTCCATATTGTGTTTAAAACAAAGCAAGATGTATATATGGTTATTTCAATTTAAAGGGATGACCCTATTTTGCATTTTGTTTCAGAACAGTATCATATGCTGCATATTTTGATGGTGCTTTGATTAAAAATACATTAAATCTTCCTTACATGACTTGGATTCTGGTGAGGGTGGAGAAATGTTGGAAACAGCAAGGTCACTCTTGGACTTTTTAGGCTTCTTTGCATTAACCTGCCAAGGTTTATCATAACTTCTGAAATCTCTTCTTGTTCCTTTGTTTTCTGTTTGAAAGCAATACAATGAGAGGATTACATTTGCCTAGCTATTTTTCAAGATAACAGTAAAATCAGGCAACAATATACCTAGTTTATCCAGACAAACCAAAGTACCAATGGAAGAACACAGATAAAGTCAAGTTCTTTCCTTGCTAAACAATATCAGCACAAGACTATAGAAACTACTGCTTGTTTCTCTTCACATTTTCCTTGGGAAATTTATGAACATGCCCTTGATTAAAAATACAGCAGCCAATTGTTAGTACTGTAAAAGAAGTTAAGGTCAATACAAAACCAAAATCACAGCAAACACTACCTTCCTGTTGAAGTTAGAATTTCTATTTTAAAGTTAGAGCACAAGCTATTTCACTTTTTCTCCCTTTATTCTGAAAATCTCAAAACAAATTCCTTACACAAGGATCCACATGGCTACTTCCCGTGAAATGTTAATGGAAATCACATTAAAATATGCATTATTACAAATGTGCATTATTACAGCCTAGCTCTAACCTAAACTAGTACATATTATTATTTCTACTTATGCTACAGTTCTTACCATTTACATATTTCATGTTACATTGTGACCCCTTTCGACTTGAACACAGAACCAATACTTGAGATCTTGGTGGGTTTTTTTTACTAGGACGAGAACTAAATGATGGAGCCAGGGATTTTACGTAATCCCAGTCCCATAAGAATGTACATAGAGTTATTTTTCCACAAATATAGTAGGAATCTAAGAACAGGAGACAGCGCCTTTGTTCACAAGCCTCACAAACCAGCTCAGAAGTCCTCATTCTTGGATTTCCTCTCAAAATTGTTATATTTGGCTGTTTGTGCTCTCAGACATATAAATCCTCAGTCACTCACTATTAGGGCTGCGTGAAGCTTCTCTGGCTGTTTCGTTTTGACACTGTTTTGACTCGTTTCAAGCTCAAAACAGCAAAATCGAAACAAAACAAAGGGCTTCAAAACAGCCTCAGAATGAACGAGGCCAGTTAAAAAATTCTGAAAGTTTCAAAACATTTTAAGTTGCAAAGCAGCAGTCAGGCGGTGGGAGCCAGGGGAGAGCCAGGGCTGCATTCCGAGTGGCTCCGCAGACCCATGTGGCTCAGCCTGGGGTGCAATGCAGCCCTGGCTCTCCCCACCTACCACCATCAGGCTGCACTCCATTTAGCTCCACCAGCCCCATGGAGCTCAGCCCAGTGACAGGAGGTGGGCAGAGCTGGTGCTGCGCTCCGCCTCCCACCACCAACAGAGTTCCACGGGGCTGCAAGCTGCTGGGAGCTAAGCCTAGTGGAGGGAGGCAGAGCACAGCCCTGTCAATGTGCACTGCCTCCCCCCACTGGGTAGCAAGCCGCTAGGTGCTGAACCCGGTGGAGGGAGGTGGTGCGCAGCCCCAGCACTGCATGCCACCTCCCTCCACCGGGCTCAGCGCCCAGCGGCTTGCTGCCCAGTGAGGGGAGGCAGCGCACAGCACTGGATCTGCACACCGCTTCCCTCCACCAGGCTCAGCACCCAGCAGCTCCCAACCCTGTGGAACTGAGCCTGGTGGGGGGAAGTGGGTTCAGCTCCCAGTGCTGGTCCCAGGTAGCAGCATCAACCTCTCACCCGCACCTCTGCCTGCGACCACAAAAGGCTGCTGCTCCTCTAGTTTCATGCTTACCCACTATAGCCTATGGGTGAAACATGAAAACAGCGTCAAAACAGCTAAACTGTTTCAACAAAATGAAATGGAACAGTGCTTTCAAAATGAAACTAAACTCAAAACAAAACACTGTTCCATCAAAACAGAAGTCGAAGCAGAATAGTGCTGTTTCACACAGCCCTACTCACTATACAGTTTCCTGTGTACTCAGAAGTTATTCTTCAACGCAACAAAGACAATAGAAAAGTGAAATTTTGGAAACTAAAACTCTTTCCCTTGCCCACAAAAAAATATTCCTCGATAAGAGGAATATCTGACCTTCTATGCCATATGCATAGAATGCATAGAAACCCTTTAATGGTACATAAAATAAATATAATCACTTATGAAAATATTAGTTTTTCTTCATCTTAAAAATTTTTCCTTGTTTTTGCATCATGTGTCTCAACAAATTACAGGAGACTAGCCCATTCCAACATTTATTTCAAACCATCCCATGCTTACCTGATGTTTCACTTTCTGCCCAGAGAGCAGCAGATCCTGACAGTGTTCTCTGAAGCTGACTGCGGTTTCCCTGTTTAGACTGAAGATGGTCAATGAGAAATGGGATTGGCTGGTCAGGTGTTTCTGTTATCAGCTTGGTCATCAATTCCTTAAATAGATTTTAAAAAATGCAATTCAGTTTAATATAATAATTTATACCAAGCACTATACTGACAAACAAAAGAATATCAATAACTGTAATTAACCGAGCCAAAACATGTCTTCAGTTTTTGTGAAGAGGGTTTAAATTGTCTGTAATTTCAAATTATTAAGCTGTGAAAACCTGCATGTATGCAGAACTTCTCTTATGCAATATGTCTTCCAGACTCTGCAGACATTATGGAACCACACAATCTTATATACTCAAATAAGCAGTATTTCAGGAGGGCACACTTCCTGATCCTGATCCCTTTCCACCATGACAAATGGAGAGGAATTTCACTGAAGTCAGTGAAATCCAGAATTAGGCCTAGAAACTCAGAAGATCATCTTATAGATATTGCTGTATAAATGATTTTCATGGGCAATGAATATGACTGTACACCAGAGTTGTGCTTGCTTTCACTGTAGATAGTTTGAAAAAAGTTTGCAGTCACAAACAGTTGCAGTTATGGTACAATATTTTATGAGAGGTTATAAACTGTCTGAAGCCAAATGACACAGAGCTTTGAAGTAGTCTAGTCCCAATCATACGGAGTCTCCCTAGAAAATGCAATGGTATAAGTCCCATTAGCTATCCTTTAACAAACTAACATTATAAAAAGCATACAACTCGCAAAATAGATTATGAATAAAGGCAAAAATATATAGATATGTGAGATGCTGGATACCCTGACTTCCCACCTAAAGCAACCTATTTTCTTGCCAGTCACATACACAATTGTTTATTTAAGATTCAGGTGAATAAATGGTACAGTATATTTTAACTCTGTTGGAAGAATGTAAAATGAATGTTGCATGATCAGTATGTCAGTCAAGACAAATTAGTAACTTTATTTTATCACATAATCCAGGAAACAGACATAAATATTTTGCACAGTTTATTTTACTGTCTATTTTTGAATTGCTGGTTAAGCAAACCAAACTCAAAACCAATAAATATACCAAAAAAATTGTGAAGTAGCTATGCTTATACAGGTCTAATATAACTGACATAAACCCAAGGAAGTGAAAAGTTAAATTAGCAAAAAGTTTATATCATCTCCTGATCCACCCAAAGAACATGCCTTGCCACACACTATATGGTACAGACTGCACACCACAACTTTAAATTCATCCCTACTTCAGTCCTCCTCTACAGGCTGCTCATCAGATATTTCCTCCAATATTAATAGAAGCTGATGTCTGATGTTGAGTTGTTTTCAGAGAAGATAGTTTGGTAAAGGAGTATGTGGAGAAAGACAGAGCTAACTACTGATTGTGAGGTCCCTTTTCTATTTCCAAAGTGGTGTAAAGGATTATGTATAATAGAAAATAAGGTATATATAAACCTCCAAATGGAGAGTAAGAACTTTATCTTAAGAAGCCAAGATGGAAAATATATCTGGTTTCCGGGTTTAACATTGTTTTTTAAAAAAGCTATGATAAGTCAAAATACATTTCTCAACAAGAGCACCTCCTAATTGAGCACCAGTCACAAAAGGAACAAAAGGAATTTAACCCACAAAGATTCTACCAAGAAAGTCTCCCACTCATGTGAACAAGCACATATGTTTCATGTCATATGGAAGAAAGCCATTCTACAGAACAGGAATATGATGTTAGGAATTTTATATCCAGAAGGCTGTCAACTACTTGGAGTAACCCATCTATTGTTGCTTGGCAACATCTTATCAACTACCACAGTATTCTTCAACAGGCTGAAGTGCAGAAACTGTGTCAGGAAAGGATTTATCTCATGCTTATCATGGACAAAGCAAAGAAAGGAATTCAACAGGGGGGCACTTTAGCAAAAAATCATGCCATTATGTAGCAAAAAGATTATGATTTGTATCATTTCTCAAAACAATCTGTAGTGAAGAATAAGCAGGACTTTTCTCCATGTCAGGTTAATCTAAATAGGATGGTCTAAGTTGATACAAGGTCCCCAATATTGCTCATTTTTGAAGAAACAGATAAGAAAAGTTAACAATTTGCTATAAAAACTAATGTAGTACTGAAAAATGATACTCAAGAAATAAAATTATAAAATGCCTACATGTCTATATAGAATGGATTGAGTAAAAGGAATATCAGTAAAACATCAGACAGTTAAAAATGTTCCATAATTTTCTCAGGTATGTCATATTCTGTATATTTTCTGGAATAATTTTCAGAATCCTAGGCAAGGGGCTAATACACTAGTTTATGCCCTGAAAAAATATCTTACGATATCTTACGTGATATGCAGACATATGTTGGCCCCACTTTCATTCTGTAAGAACCTGTAAAAAAAAAAATTTATACAACAGAAATGGGATATTTTCATCTATGTGGGTGGACAATGGGCTGTGCCAGTATAAAGTGATCCTAATACTAGGAAAGCAGGACTAGAAAGGACCTTATAAGGTCATATAAGCTAGGAACAGTTATTCAAAAAGCCTCCAGCTGAATTGACTCAATGTTTGCAGGTTAGTCTAACCTGGCTAAACCATTTTGTAACTGTGTAGCCATCCCCTCTGAACTGAAAAAATGCAGGCACATGCCACATGCATCGGCTCAGGCTAGAAGCCGGGGGGTGCTAGAGCAGCTCTCCCTTCCCCTCCACAATGCTAAGCTGAGTGGGGCATGTCCATGTCCTAGCAGGACACTCTGATTAGTGAAGAGTTCCCCACCTTCTGACCAGCCCAGCAGGGAACTGATAACACAGTGTTTATCACCCTGTGTTAAGAAAACAACAGAGGGACATTACCAGCTACCTGCCTTTGTCCTATCTGCCACAGCACAGACCTATGGTCTGCTAGCTAATGCTGTGTGTTGACAGAATCCCTGCTTAGAGGAGAGGGAGGGGAGCAGGGGGAAGCCAGGGAGATGCCTGCAGTCTGCTGGAGCTGTAGCCAGGGAGCAGAGAGGAGGAGCCAGCCCTGCTGTGGAGAAGAGAGTCCCACCCAGCTTAGAGAGCATACCAGGATGCTGGGGGAGTCTGACTGAAGTTAGACCAGTAAGGGGTCTGAGACAGACATTGCATAAACTGGTTTGACCCAGATCAGTTAAGGCTGATACTACATTCAACCAGGTTTGTCTCAAACCAGTTTCTGCCATTTTCCAACTAGTTTATCTGCACTGGACATCTGTTGTATTACAGATTTAAACCAGTTTCTGATCCTTTAAACAGGTTTATGTGTAATGTCTGTCCCTAGCCCAAGTGTGGCCCCCTACTCACAGTGACACCATCCCAGCCTAAGTACTGTCTAACCTGCTTTTAAAAATCTCCAAGGATGGAGATTCCACAAAGTCACTAGATGGCCCATTCCAATGCTTAGCCATCCTCATAAGATAGGTAAAGACATTCAGGGAAGTTAGTAGGAGGTTAGATTGCATTAAAAATGGCCATGCAATCTAACTTAGTTCACCCAGGTGCAGACCTTTACACTTAGATTGACATAACTAAGGATCTAAGTGTGAACAGTACAAAAGTTTGGGTAGAGTTGTCTAAAAATGGCTTGCCCAATCTAAGTTAACTGTACCTCCAATGTAGTCTAACTTAGATCAGGTCCAAATGAACTTCTGTACAGCTCCCAGCACAGCCCCAAGGCTGAGAAAGCCCAGCCACAAGCCACAACCCCAGGGCTTATTTTTAGCCCCCTGAACCCTCACCCTTCCCCCAGATGGACAACCATCCCCACCATGGACCAGCCAATACCACCTCACAAACTTGCCAACCCCCCCCATCCCACAAGCTGCTCCCAGTGCCAGAAGCTGACTGAAGTAACTTGGTGTAGCGGGAGGGTATGTTCACCAGGGGGGTGTTCTATTAACTATACAGTACAGTCTTAAATTCTAATCTCCCTATGACTATCCAGAGGCAGATAAAGTTCTTTGGGTAAATGTAATATCTTTTACTAGACCAACTAAATAGTTGGAAAAACTGTTCTTTGCTAGTTTTTGGGCACAAACACCCTTCTTCAGGTATAGAGAGAGTCTGCTAGTGAACTGTGTGCTCTCCTGGGTAGAATGCATTTAATAAAAATGGAGCAGCCTTCACGGTCCATTAATCAAAGGCTCAATTACAACAAAGTTCTAATTAGTTATGTCTAAATGCACCTATTGGGCTATTAAGTTAATTAAGAGACAGACACTCTATCCTGCTTTGTAATTGATAACAGTAACTACAGAACAATCACAGGTTTTGTTTTTCACCTTCTACAGACTCTGGTGCACCATGCAGAGATTTTGGATCCATGGTGCTGTCATTTCATGATCTAACTTACCTCCTAAACCTCAAAGGATAAAATACCCTTCTTGTGTGTGGCTTCAACAGCTGGCATTAAGTATATGAATAAAACCAAATAGAATTTGACATCAGGGAAGGAATGGAAATCCCTATAATTACTCCCAAATCCCTGACATACTCCATTAGCCTCTAAAGTATACCAGTTATTACATATCTTTATGATACAAATGAACTTCAACAGCCATAAGCATAATAATAATCTAAGATAAGAGCAACCTTATACTACAACTTTCAATAAATCTGAATCAAGCATTTTCAGGTGATGTTCTTAGCCAACATCTCATGAGACTCTTGGACAAACCACTAGCAGGAGGATGAGATTATAATGTGAAATGCTATAGCATTTTCTGCCCTTATTCAAGAATCTCTGAAAACTATCCACTTGTGGGGCATATCAAGCTGGTGCCTCCACTTAGGAATTAGAGCATCTAAAATTAAGCACCTGGGCTCAAGAAAACACTCCAAACTGACAGAGTACCTACCAGGGTACCTACAAACCATATAGAGTCAATGGAGTGACTCAGAATGATCCAAATAGATACCTAGAACCAGCTTTTTCTATTGCCTAAGTACACCTCTCCTTCCAGGGTTATTTCTGGTTAAGGTAGCAAATAATTCCCTCTAATAGATGGAACCCCAAACCCTTGGGCCAGGTACAGACATTACACTTTTACCATTATAAGTGATTGGAAACTGGTCTATACCCATAACAGAAGTTCAGCCTACAAAACCTGTCTACACACAGAACAGAAGTTCAGTACACATAGGCTAGTTTTAAAATGGCAGATTTGCCTACCCCACCAAAGGACAACTGTGTATTCTCTTCACTCCCAATCTAAGCTACGCTACTTACAAAAAACCACATAACTTAGATCAACTCCACCTTAGGTTTTTGAATTCTATACCTAGCCCTTGGAATGCAGAGACAGAACTGTTGTTAAAATGAAGCAGCAGTGCAAGAGAACAGGCTGGCATGGGTGAAAGAGGCACTTCATCTTAGTTTAATGATTAATATGGTTTTGCTTCTTGGAACAGCTTCGAGACACTTCTTCTATTAAGGAGTTTTCAAAAGAAATCAAAATACTTTGATCTCAATTCTCCAGTGCCTGATTTTATTTGATCATTCTCACTTACATAAATGACATTTCATTCTTTTTTGATGTAGTATTTTACATCCACTTTTTACAGGGTGTAAAGGACCACACAAGGTATAAGAAAGAGTAGTGAATTACGTCTGTAATGCAGTCAATAGCTAAAATCAAAATAGAGAGGAAAAATAAGTTTAAAAAGAAAAACTAGAAGGCAGTTTTAGCTATTAAATACATCTCTTGTAGTACTCCCTTAATTCATGCAGTAGTAGCATTAAATTGGCAGGGGAGGGAGAAGAATACATCTCAGCATGCTGACGTATTTCACTAAAATAAATGCACGCTGATTTGAAATGTGAACACATAGGCAAAACCATCATGACTCTTCATGAGAAATATATTTTGTAGCAATCAAACAAGCATAAGTCTTTTTTCATAAAATAGGGTGTATACCCCCTTGAGCAACCCAGAACTAAAAGAAGAAACCAATGTTTTAAAACTACCATATTCAAAAAAACCTTGCCATAAATGTTAAGTCTGCATGGTATTAAGATCATTATTTGACACCCAACTCCATAGGAATTAAATTATTCAATAAAATTATTCAACACAAAACAAATTTCTCTATAAATAGGATTCAATTCTTGCACTGCATTATCCTGCCCGGGTTAAGAGAGGAATATGAAAACAGTAGGAACAAACCTCAAAATGATTAATGATTCATTCAATGTAAGTGTTCACAAAAAGCATTCAGATGCTTATCTGGAATTTATTAAGATACCCTTGGGCAAACTTTTCCCACAGCACTGTTCCTTTCTTCCATTTCAGCCCTAACTGAAGGAAATTCATAGCTGCTCAACTCAGGGAAACCTATAGGTGCCATACAACTGGCAAACACCATCTATTTTCAGGACCTCAAGTCATCAAACCTAAAAAGTTGTTACAGCTGGTACAGTTAGTGTTACCCCAGAGCTTCTCTAGGTCATTCTAGTCATATCATACCAGGAACAGAACTGATTTAATCAGACCTTAAAATGAGATTGTTGACCTCCTGCTTGTTTTTCTCCCCGACTTCAGTTATAGTGATTTTGGCAAACGGGATTTGAAGAACCCTTCTGACAGAGACATGAATATTTTACATCACTAGTATGTTGAGGAGCCTGACTTCCAAATTATATATAGTCCAGGGCACTAATTCCCAATGGATCCCTGGATATTGCATATTACTGTATAACTGTTACTGATTTCATCCAAATTGATTAAGAGCAACTCCCATCCTTTAACCAACAGGAAAAGGTGCCTCAAACAAGGTAAAATTAATGGATTTCATAAAGAGAGAGAGAGAGAGAAATTAGGGTCCAGTAGATTAGGGTCAGGGTGGGTTAAAAAAAATTGTGCAGATGATTAGGCCTGGTATTTGACATGGGATGTGGGGGGAAAGATGGCTTAATGTCACTTTACCTCTTCCTCAATTCTAGGAGAAGTCAGAGGCTGTGGGAAAAGTTAAAGTACCAGTACCCAGATATCTCCTTTCATCTCTGACACCTCCTATATTGGCACTACTATAAGTAAACTACAACCCATACTTCCCAGGCCAAGCAACAGTGGCCTCAAACATGCCAGGCTGTTCTGCAGAAGCTATTTTCTGAACTGGAAGCAATGTAGCTTTGTTTGCATAGACTAATTAACACTGTATTTTAGCCCATCTGCATCACGGTGCATAAGCAGCTACTCTACTTTTAGTTCAGGAAGAAACCTGTGCTGAGTAGTATAATGTAGTTGAGCAGACTACTACTTGCCATGGTAACATATGCCTACCCTACAAAGTTGTGTCTCTGTATGCAGCAAAAGATGAATTTGGTGGAGCCAGAAAGATCTCATTCAAAAGATTAATTGAAATAATCTTCATTATGATGGAATTCTTCAAATACCATCCACCATTCTGTGCAGTTAAAATTTCCTCATACAAAATTAATTGTATTCAATTAATGTAAATTGAATCAAACTGATAATAAGGACTAAGAGAACAATAGAGATCACCATAATGGATGAGGTCACAGTATTGAACAGAACAGGAATGTACCCTTTGCTTTGCTGTAGGGAGGTTGAAGAGACCACATTTCCTGAATTGCTATTCCTCTCTTGTTGCTTTATAAGGAGGACTTCCTGGGCTCTGATTGCCCAACAATGAGACTTAAGGGAGGCACTTTTTGACATTTTTTGTCTGTACCTTCTATTTTTATCACCCTATCACATATATAGTATTTCAAATATTGTTTCCTAACTTTATTGTACCACTTGTGCATTAATAAATAAATTCATACATCTTTGCTCTCTGGCCTTTTATTAAAAGATATCCTCCAAGAATAAACTTTTAAAATGAGGTTCTCATTTTAGACAAAAGTACTGTCTAAAGGGATAAAAGAGCTAACTGGTATTAAGTTAGTCAAAAAGAACTATTTCATATCAAAAGAACAAAAGATTAAAGACATTGGCCACATTCACATATTCATTTCTAGTGGTGGAAAATTTCCACTGCTAGAAATTATTCCAAAAGAGAGATTGGGACAGAAATTCAGTCTGCAACTGCCCCCTCTCCCCTGTTTCTCGAGTCTTCCAAAGACCAGGGTGATCCTGGTCTGCAAAAAGAATGGGGATCAGCATCTCCTCAAGTCCTCCTGTTCCCAGGGGTAGTGGAGCAGTGGGGCAAAGCTGCCACCCAACTGAGACTCTGATAAGAGAAGCAGGCAGGGGGCTTGTGGCACTCCTCCCTCCATTCAGTAAGTGTGAGCCAAGCAGAAGAGGCAGTGTGAGAGAGGTTAGTAGGGAGCAGCTGGCAGTTGCTCCTCCCCTCCTTTCCCATCTTCTCCAGGTCTACTGGAGGGGTGGGAGCAGCTGAACCCCCATCCTTTTTCCATACCAGGGTGACCCTAGTCTCCAGGGCTAGGGACAGAAATTACACATAAACCAGTATAAGTGATTGGAAAACAGTTCAACTCTATAACACAACAGAAGTTCAGTGCACATAAACCACTTTCAAAATGGCTAAAACCAGTTTAAGATAAACCTGGATGGATATAATATGAAACTTAGCTGATTTAGGTTAAACTGATTTATTGAACTTCTGTCCCACTTACCCTCCAGATTCAAGTTAACTTAGAGCCCCTTAACATCCCAGGATGCTTTGCAACTCCCCAGCAACACAACCCGCCCCCTCTCACAGGATAGGTGTGCTAGCCTTGGGCCAAGCTATGTGCACCAGTCAAGCAGGGAGGCATGCTCTAGCACCCCCCCAGCTCCTGGCCTGGCCAACTGGCTGCATTATTGGAATCAAAAGTGAATGCCTGTTCACTTGCTTATCTGTTCAATCTACACAGCTTAGACTAGCCTATGATGATTGAATCAATTCAACCTCAGGCTTTATGACTTTCTGTAGTTAGTCCAGAATGCTTGAGAACCTTTCCCTGAAGCTTGAATGCTCCTGGACCCTGGAAGAAGTTAAGCTGCAGGCAAGTGCACATGCTTCTGTTCTCCTGAAAGAAATTCTCCCAGGAGCAATTATTTTGATCCCAGAACTACAACTTTTTTATCCAGGATTAATAGTGTGAACATCTGTTCACTTGTGGTTACTACCAGGGGAACAGTGATTCTCCCATTAAAATATAATGCTTGTATGTGGCTATTATATCTCATATATACCAACACTAGCTACAAGATCATTTTTCTCTACAACCTGCATATCACAAATTTTCTTATAAGTATATTCACAGGGGGTGCATCTACATGAGCCACTACAGCACAGTAGCAATAAGCAATAGTTCATTGCTACCACACAGTAGTGTTGCCAGGCATTAACCGTGTGGTGACACCATAGCACAGTACTAATGAGCTACTGTACAGTAGCTTGTTGCTACTACTAAGTAGTGTTGGGCAAAAACCATGTGGTGACAGTACTGTTCAGTAACATCTTTTTTTATGCAAGTACTAAATAACTGTGAAGTAATAATTGCACTGTCCACCACATGTATAGATGTGGTCAGTATTAAGATGGTAAACCTGATCTTTTTTCCTGCTCTTTTCCCTTGCTTTTTTCCTGCCCTTTTCCCCTGCTGATTTATGGTGAGCCCAAACACTGAGAGAATTGGTCTTGCATTGGTCTTGCAGCTGATACACTGCTTCCCTATGGCCAAGTTAGAGATTTAACTGGGCATAAGGCTTAAGACACTGAAGTCAGCAGAAGTGTAATGCTTATTTTAACTAACATCAGCAAAATGACATGTTTGTTTATTTAGTGGAATGTAGGGCTTTAAATGGTTAATCATTTGTCTGATAATTTGACCATTTGTTTAGTTG
>NW_017728886.1:211618685-211625984 GCF_001723895.1 Crocodylus porosus | reverse complement strand
GAAACAAGCATTTATCAAGCAGGCCTGTTCACGGTAAAGAAGAAACACTATAAGGTTACCTAAACAATTTAAAAAAATATTCCTCAGTTGTCCACCCACTCCATTAGCTACTAAAATGCTACCCAGCCTGAAAAACAGTTTACACTTTAAATTGGAGAAAATGAAAATTATTTTTTAAAGGTTTATAGGATCTATTTTAGAGAGAACATACACATAGCTTAAGGCTGGGAGAAGCCAATATATTCCTGTCTGACCTCCTGAAAACAAAAGCCAAAGAGTTTTATTCAGTGATTATTTTATTCAATGCATTGACTCTTCTTGAATCTAGCCCCATTATTTGTTGTTGAACTCTCTATGCCCTAGTAAGGAATCCAATTCCAATAACCCCTCAATCCTGCCCCCTGCATACGGTGCCCAGCTACCCAGCATCTGGCCCTGCCCCTGCCTAGCTGCTGCAGCAGCAAGAGGAGGACCAACTGTGATGGGGGCAGCAGCCTGTTAGTGTCAAGGAGCATGGGCCCCTTCCCGGCAGGGAAAGTTGCTGTGGACCACAGTGGCAGCGGCAATGCACAGTGGCGCTCTGGCCCCCTGAGAGCCCTATTGCTGCTATGTGCTGTTCGTTGCAGCTCTGCCCATCCCACAGCATGGCCCCCACACTGGGAAGGGGCTCGTGCTCCCTGACACTGTGACAAGGGCTGATGCCCCATAAAAACCCCTGCCTCCATGCTGCTGCCCTTCCCTACTTCTTCCCTGCTCCCTTTCTGAGGCCAGCATCTGGCCAGACCCCTGCTTTTGCTCTTTCTCAGAATCAGAGGGGCGGGGCCAGCCCTGATCAGCTGGACCAGAGAGCCTAGGAGCATGCCAGGATGCTAGAGGACTCTTATTTAACTTAAACCAGTGTGACAGGCTAGCTGGCAGTGACCTAGCACAGGGGTTTTGAAAGGGCAAAAGATGATTGGAGGACTTGGGATTCCCTTTCCGCACCAATCAGGCCGCAGAGACTCACCCTCCCCACCTGGAGGGGGGTCACCTGGAGGGGGATAAAAGGGGCAGCGTGGGCTGGCATAGGGGAGAGACCAGCAAAGGACAACAAGGAAGGAGCTACACAGAGATGGTAAGAGCTGAGCTAGCGGGGCAGAAGCAGTACCCTGGAAGAGCAGGACTTGCAGGCAGCAGTCCTGCCTCAGCAGTGCGGCGTGCGGCCAGCAGGGGAGGCTCCCACTGGGCTCCAGGATCCCCTACGAGAGGCTGCAGCCAGCAGGAGAGACTCCCACTGCTCCAGGAAGGATCTGAGCAGCGACCTGAGAGGTTCCCAGCCCTGCTTCCAGCTCCTCCAATCAGA
The DNA here is from genome assembly GCF_001723895.1 of Crocodylus porosus. Classification (NCBI taxonomy): domain Eukaryota; kingdom Metazoa; phylum Chordata; order Crocodylia; family Crocodylidae; genus Crocodylus; species Crocodylus porosus. The sequence continues at coordinate 211,624,642 of NW_017728886.1, read as the reverse complement.
GGCCAGGCAGCTTGATGTGAGGCTAGGGCTCCAGGAAGGTCAAGACCCCTACGAGGTTAGAGCAGTGCCATCAGTGGTGGCTATGTGGCAGCATTCCTGCCTACAGGTTCAAGTCCCAGCTAAGGTGACTTGGGGTGAGTGAGATAACAAGAAGCAAATCTTCTTGCAGTGGAAAGGGGGCATTGTGTTTCTGTCCCTCCAGGTACCAAGGCCCTATATTTCCTTGTCATTTTGCATTTTGTGCCTTTTTATAATTTCACCAACGTGTATTATTTGTTCTGCTGTTTGTGTTTTATATTTTGTTAACCCTGTTTTTTTGTCAGTGATTGTAAGTGTCTAACCTTTGTTGAATCCTGACCCCTTGGGGCATTGTTGTGTCCACTACACCCTCTGATTTATGCCTGTCATGTTCCCAGTATTAAAAGGTATATGGTTAAGTCCCCATTGGTGGTCTGGCTCTGCTCTATAGGGGGAGGAGAGTCTCTACACCTCCCACAGCGCTTGTGCAACTGCTTTGATCCCTTCAGTTGGAGAGGAGGTACCTCTTGGAGTACCGCCCGGGTTACACCAGGAAGGGGTCTGGGACAGACATTGCACAAACCAGTTTGAGCTCAATCAGTTAAGCCTGATACTATATTCAACCAGGTTTATCTCAAACCAGTTTCAGAATGGCTGAAACTGGTTTATGTGCACCGAACTTCTGTTCTGTTACAAATTTAAAACAGTTTCTGATCACTTAAACCGGTTTATGTATAATGTCTGTCCCTAGCCCAACAGTCGAAAAGACAAGTGAAAAACTAAAAATTATCATTTTGCAAGGGGTGCCTTGAGTATAACAAGGGGTGCCTCAAGTCTGAAAAGGTTGAGGCACCACTGATCTAGACACACAATAACAGAGCCAGATCAAGTCATTCTAAAACAGCAGTGGCCAAGCTGTGGTATGCATACCAGAAGTATCATAGGAAACTTCTATGTGGGACACATGGCCCAGGGAGGGAACTTACAGCACAGTAGCAGATAAGGCAGGAGACAGAAACCAGAGCATAATATTGGGAAAAGAGTACTGGGCAGGAAACTGAAAGCAGACCAACAGATGAAACAGGAGAAAGGGATATGAGTGGCACTCAGAGCAGGTATGGGGCTAATTCATGGCAAGCCTGCCAAAAATTAGCAGGCATGCATTTTAGACCCCACAGGTATAAAAATGAGAGCCCATTTCTTGTCTCACTTATAACTCCAGTTTTCAATGCAGTTACTTTCAGTTTATTGCAGGATAAGAAGATTCATAGATTGATAATCAAGCCATAAATTTATAGTTTGGTTGTGTATGTGATAACCCTGGCCTTCTTCCCTTCACTGCCTCATATGCTGTCTCCTGACTAGAGAGATCATGCTTCATTTAATGGTAGAAAATGTAACAATAGGAAGAGAGGATTTATCATGGATTATCCACTCCCTCTGCTCCAGTAACTCCAGCATCTTCTAGGTGTTACAAGTCCTACACATCCTACTGCAAGGACAGTATGGGCTTAAAGTATTTTTGTGCAGTTTTTGTTTTGGCAAGCTGTCATAATTCTAGTAACATCACAAGTGAGAGTAAGGAAAGTTTAATTTTTAAACCATTTATAATTTAGCTGGATCTGAACATTTATTGAGGTGAGTAAAAACAAGTCTCTAGGACTAGGGCTTTGTTACTACAGCTTTTCAAAGGGCTGCAGCTAATAAATATATTAGAGAAACATTACGAGAAAAGATATTATCATGGGAAATATTAAAAATTTTCATAAAGCTCACAAGAATCTTTGATAATAGAAAATATGAGTCAATATAAATTCAAGGGTTGGTACCAGCCCTTTTTAAACCAGAAAATTCTATCTTGTTTAAGTCACAAGATGCTTTTGAAAATCATGTCTATACCGTGTATTTGTATCACACATACAGAGTCCACTGAATATAGCCATACAATCTGTAGTTTCTTGTTGTAGAGGCATACATAAAAAAAGCAATAATGAAGTAGGTTTTGTGATGCTATGGAATCAGAATTTTTTTTCTTGAGTCTATGAAGTGTTGATAATATTTTCTGCTCACTGTTTTCTCTACACACTTGAAGGCTAACAACAGAAACTTGTAACAGGGTTCTGTATTCTTCCAATAAACCAAATCCTGGTCTTTGCCTCCTGGAGATCATAGCATAGTAGCCTGTTTAATCACCAATTAAGGTACAAAGAATGCAGTCCCCAATCAAGAGGGGACCTATCAGGAGTGAGAAGAACAAATATATCTACTCTTACAGTTTAATAATGTAGACAACAAGACCAGAGGTATCGCTAGCCAGTTCTGCACTCTGGGTGGTGATGTCACATGGTGCAGGGGCAGTGGCTTGAGATTTGCTGCTGCAGGAAAAATATCATCTAATTTTTAGCTGCCAAAATGTGTCTAGAGCAGCCAATAAACACCAGTTCGATAGTAAAAAAGGAGACAACAGCATTAACCCTTGATGGCACTCTCTTCTCCAGCACTCCACTTCTGCTGGTCATTGCCCCTTCACCATGCACTGCCACCACCTAGACTTCACCAATCTCATCACCACTGCTCTGCCCTCCCCACTGCTCTACTGCTGGAGCAGAGTCCTTTGCATGGACTAAGCAAGGCACGTGGAGGGATACAGGATGGGGAAGGGAATGGGGGACAAAAAGGTGAAGGGCCCATGGGTTCATCCTGGCAACACCCTCCCCACCAGCTTAGGCAACATGCAGAATTCATTGCCCCAGTTGCTCACCTACCATTATACTAACTATACTAATAATGTTTTTCCAAATAAAAGTATAAGTACAGTACCATACTCTACCAGTACCTGGGCCAAGTGGTTTGACAAAGTCAGTGTAAGTGCCCATGGGTCACACACATGTAAGCAAAGAGATTTATCACACTATTAGTTTCTACAAGTTATGACTCTTCTAGCTTTAGTAACTGAAATTCTAGTTCTGCCTGAAAGTTGATAATACAGATTCCCATGTATTATATCAGCCAACCTACGAGGGCATTCTCTTTAAGAATGTCAAAACTGTTAATCTGCAAACTGAAATCTAAATCATACTATTTGGCATATTGTGCTATGCAGGTGGAAGTTTTATTATAAAAACTGTTTTGAGATCATTATGTCAATTAGCATAAGATGGTAGAACTACAAGATGGAATTGAATTAAGTTCTAGGAATATCTACTTATCTACCAACTTTCTTGTATGAGGTCTATTATAACACATTTACATTTGAGGTACAGGCATGATCTAGTACAGGGGTGGGCAAAATATAGCCCATCAGCCAAATCCAGCTCACCAGGAACTTTCATCCAGCCCACAGCACCCTGCAATGAATTTCACCCTGCTCAGCCAATCCACCCAGGCGGGTTGGAGTGAGGGACCCACATGTACAAGCAACCAACATACCCTATGGGGCTTTGCTCCCACCCTCTTGGGCAGAAGGTCTCTGACCAGCCAGCAGCTTTTGGGCAGGGCTTCTGCTGCAGCCAGAACCTGCTCGCTCAGAGTAGCAGTGGGGTAGAGTTGGAGCTGGGTGGAAGCAGGAGTGCAGCATGGAACCTGCATGCAGAGGGGCAGTGGGAGTGCAGAGCTCAGCTGAGCGGTGTGGGTGTGAGGGTGGGGTGTGTAGGCCAGAAGCCAAAGCAGGCCTCTTTGTCCAACTGGAAGAGACATCTTAGGCCAAGGCTAGCCCACCTATCCCATGGGGGAAGGAGGGTTTGCAGAGGGGGAGGGGGAATTAACTTGAATCTGCAGGGGTGTGGGACAGAATTTCAATAAACCAATTTAACCTAAACCAGTTAAGTCTTGTGCCCTGCAGGGTCAGGACCTGAGGCACACTAAGGTGCTTCGTTTTGCCTTTAAGGGAGAGACTTTTTCTTCTTTGTTTGTGGATCACAGAGCCTTCCGATCACAGAACAGGGCACGAGTTTTGTAAATTGTAATAAAGAAACTTTTATTTTGTTTACTTACACGCCGATGAACGAGACGCGTAGGTACATCAGCTTGATTAAACGCTTTCTGTTTCAACGTGATGCTACAAAACAAATCAACGACTCTCTCTCTCTCTCTCTCCTCGTGGATCGCAAATCGGGTCGGTGTGCAGGGAAGCGGTACGCTGGGACAGTCGGTGGCAAAGAAGCGCTAACGCGGTTGGCCAGACCATGGCAGAAAGGACTGATCTGCTGGGTCCCAAAATGGCTTCTGCTGTGGTGCGGACTTGGCGCAGCTTTTAAAGACTTCCCGTTTCTCCTCCCACCCACTCCCCCTGACGTCAGAATGGTATGCTGTTTTCGCGCCTTTTCTAAGCTTGTGGGAGGGGCTGGGTGTTAAACTTTGTGCTTGCGGCACTAACTGAAGTGAACTACAAAACATGCCCCCTTGCTGTACAGCACAAAGTTACATCTCACTTCCACTTTCTACGGATTCCAGATCTTGTGCCGGCAAGTGGGTGTACACAAAAGCAGATAGCATTATTATCTTTTGTTTCACAAACTGAAAAACACAACAGGCACAAGAAGTCACAATGACAATCAGAAATAAGAGGGATAACAGTGGGGTGAGTAAATTTAACAGCCATGATGAGGCATCCCAACCCAACCACTTAAACACGCTCAACAACCATCTTTGGCCAAAGCCAGAGATAGCATTGATGTCTTTGGTGATCTGGCGGATCCTGGTGATCTAGTTTTGAAGGGGGAGGGAAACAGTAGGGATGGCGATGCAACACATGTCATGGGACAGGTTTAAGTATTGACAAAGGCCTCCATGTTGGATGAGCATAGCGTCTAAGGCGAGGTGGTTCTGCATGGTCATTCGGGATGTCACCTGTAATTGCTGGTTGAATAAGTCAAGGCCGTTTGCGGTACGGTTAGCAAGGAGTTTGACTTGTTCCGCAAGCTGGGCTACCTTTTCACCGTATGTAAGTGAACTCCACACAGGATTATTGGAGCGAATGCGTCTGTGGATGGGTGGACTCGTGGGATGAGCAGTAGAAGCTTGCAAGGGGGGACAAAAGGAAACAGAGCCTAAAAAGCATTGGAGACCTGAAAGTGTGGCGGGCAAAACAGTATACAGTTGGCCGTCAGTACATGCCCAGACGAAGCCGAATGGTGCCGGTGTGGCCATTTCTGAATATGTACCATTAAACTTGAAAAGTTAAGAGGCTCGCTCTAGTGGGCCAGACTGTTGGAAGGGGAAGGTGACATTGTGGCAGGTGGCACTTATTAGCGCTGCCTGTAAAATTGGGTAATAGAACCCGAACCAGGAGTTATTTCCAAGGGGCCCTTGGTGGGTTTGGTTAATGGCCAAGGAAGCGTTCCAGTGGACCAAAGGAGTGGGCTTGATAAGGGGGGAAAGGGTGACCTCAGATTTGGATTTGGCACCACTGGGTGTAAGTGAGAGGTACCAGGGTGGGGTAATAGAGCGGGGGTCCCAGGCAAGCGACATGTCAGGACGAGACCAGTCGACGCCTTGTGGGTTTATTCCCCATGGGATGCCAGAGCAAGCATGTGGGGCCTCGCTTTCAAAACAGTCCTCATGAGGGGGCAAAGTGGTGTTGGAGAGGTTCGCAAGGGTAAAGGTGCAGAGCCAGGTGAAATCCTTAAAGATAGACCCTCCACCCTCTAGAGGTGCAGAGATATTGATCGAGGTCACTGAACCCTTTGAGACCTGGGAAAACCAATCTGAAACATTGAAAACTTTAAGGTAAGGGATGGGAAAGGTAGGTAAGGTATGGGAAACTGAAACACTGAAAACTTTAAGGTACGGGATCAAGATGGGGTCTGTAGCCGGCAAAGGTATCTTGAGGTGGGGGCGTAGCACAAAGAGAGGTGGGGGCGTGGCACTCTATATTAAGGAGTAATACACATCCTCGTCAATTAGCAAGGAGTCAGGGGAGGGGCACTCTGAAGTGCTTT
>NW_017728886.1:211601397-211618674 GCF_001723895.1 Crocodylus porosus | reverse complement strand
CTCCCTGTACACAGACCTACTATTTATTACTACAAGAGAGAATACAGAGTTTGAAATGTTACTGAAATATCAAAATCTGCTGCAACAGAAGGATGGGAAAATTCATTTTTATCACAGCAAAAATACAAAAGGTTCTTTTCTATTTGTAGAATGTATATGTAACTAAGCTATGCGTGCAATGGGAGCTCTTTAGTAGTCTTTTGTATTCAGCAGTGCAAGTGTAACCAACTAGACAGACAGAGCCAACTGTTCTATACATGTTGCATTTGTTCCAGGCACTCCTTTCTTAGGATGGTGAATTCAAACTAAGTTTTGCTGATCTGTGACCAATGTAAAGCATTTCTCATACAGGTAATTAGTTAAATTTCTTCAGTCCTCACACAAGACTTAAAGCTACTTTATCTATTTGCACATAATGCTGTTCTGCTGCCAGAAGTGACCATCAGGGATCCTGGTTCTCTCTGTTTAAAAACTGCAAATTAATTCTCTGATAAAATATCCAAAATCCTGATTAAAAAAACCCAAATCCATGCTTTTCTGAGATGAAAATGAGTTGTCAGTATCTATACAGGTAGCAGTTGAACAGTGTTTTATTGATATATTTATAAATTTAAAGCAGTTTGGAAACCTACCAGTGCCTCAATCATTATAATAAAATAAATTCTAAGTACCCATATATTTTGGCATTTCATTTTGGTTTTTTTAACATAGAAAATCAGAGCTCTCTCTGACCCTTTTGCTTACCAAGACATATCCAGCTCGGGCTGCCCCCCACCCCTGCTGCTTTGTAGCATTGAGCAGCCCTGATATGCCAGTGCCCTGCCCCAGCCTGTGCCATTGCTCCTCATTCCCAAGCCACATCCCCACCCAACATGACTGGTGCTCCTCATTCCTGAACTGCAGCCCCCTGGGCCCTGCCAGTGCCCCTCACTCCCAAACCACAGCCTCCTGACCATGCCAATGCCCCTCACTCTTAACCCACAGCACCCCATCCCCAGTAACCCTTACTCCTGCCACATTGCCCCCTAGCCCTACCAGTTCCCTTCAACCCCAACCCACAGCCTCCCACCCCCTAGCCCTGCTGATGCCCCTCACTCCTGACCCACAGCCCCCTGCTCCTCCCAGCCCAACTGGAGGGTGCTCCCAGCTGTCAGAGCTATGCAGACCCCTGCCCAACCCAGCAGCACAAGAGTCCCAGCTGCCATGCACAGGAGGTGGTGGCTGCTGCAGCCAAACTGGCGCACGGACTGGAGTGCTGCCTGCTGGAAGTTTGATGCTGCTGCTGCTGCCACCACTAGGAGCTCCACACCAGCCATGCTGCCATGTTGAGACACCCCCTGCCCACCCAGCAGCAACGGGGGCAGTGGCAACAGTGTGGAGTTGTGCCTCCTGCTGCTTCTGCTGAGTGGGTTGGGGGCACCTCACTATGGCAATGCAGCCCTTTTTGCATGTTTATGCTGAGGTAAACCTTTGAATCTTCTTCCAATTCCATCTGTAAGTAAGCTTGCACGGAATCAATTTTGCTAAATCCATCTCCCCCTACTTCAGCAGCAGCATTCCTCAAACCAGCAACTGGATGGTGAGAGACCAAGGTAAGTGACCATTTTGCACACCAATAGCACACATCAGTCTCTACTGGCTCTTCTACTGCATATTTACTGTATTTACTCAAATATAAAATGACTTGAATTTGTGGGGGGTTGTCTTATAATTAGATTCTATATACAGAAAATTTGTATATTTGATATAACTTTCCATGCATAGAATCTAATTACTGGGGGTTTGTCTTGAATTTGTCAATCACCCACTACTACAGCAAGGAAAATAAATCTGGGGGGTCAGGTAGCCCCTTTGCCCCTCACCACTTCTTCGCCCTGCAGCCTTTTTTCCCCCCTCCTTACTATCAGACTCTGCCCTCCCTGAGCACATAGAAGTGAGGAACAAATTTGGAAAAAATAAACTTAAAATTAAGATAGTTGCAGCAGTTTGCATATAGTACCCATAGACATAGTTCACCCAAAAATGATGCATTTTATTTGTTTTGAAACTACTGCACCTACTTACAGAGAAAACAAATTTTTTAAAAATATTTTTCAAGGCCAAATCAGTTCCACATTCAATTGAGCAAAGTCCAATAGTCAAGTTGCAAAATTTGACTGAGTAGAGCTCAATCACCAAGTCTGCGTGGCTCTACCACCAGGTAAGTATACTCCCTCCCAGACCCACCAGTCTAGGGCTTCAGATACTCCTCAAATCTAGGCTGGCAGCCTACATGCAAGCCCCTGGCTCAGAGACCTTGGAATTCAGATGCCCCCTGTCTCCTTCGATTTTATAAGCTATGCATAATATTAGTTCAAAGCTAAAAGGCTCATGATCTACCATATACTCCATTGGGCTGGACCCCACCAGAGTCAACATCATTTCAAGCCATGGTGATCCCACAGCTCAGAACCACTCAGTATGTATGTGTACTATACTTTGGATACCCCCCAACAAAGAAACTATATGCTAATTAACCCTCCTCCCCACCCCCCACACTCATGACTGGAAACAGGTGTTCTCACCATGAGCCCTGGGTTCTCACGACCTAAAGAAGGCATATAGGCAGTGGAAGCAGGGGGAAACTACCAAGGAGTATACCTACTTGGCCCACACTTCAGGGAGGCAGTTAGAAAGGCCAAAGCAACTATGCAGCAGAGGCTGGCAATACAAATTAAAGACAACAACAAGTCTTTTTTTAGGGAGTAAAAGGAAGGCGCAGGGCAACATAGGATCGCTACTGAACAAGAAGGAGAAATTAGTATGATAGACAGGGGGGACAAGGCTGAGCTATTCAGTGAGTTTTTTGCCTCAGTGTTCCTGAACAGGGCTCAAGATAAATCTCCTAATGGGTTCTTAGATGGGCATCAGAGGGACACTAACCCACCACCTGTCGACGCTGACTTGGTGCAGTCATTTGTATGGGCTGGATGTGTTCAAGTCAGCAGGCCCAGATGAGCTGCATCCACGAATACTGAAGGAATTGGCCAGTGTCATAGCAGAACCACTGGCACAGCTGTTTGAGCGCTCATGGCACTTGGGTCAAGTCCCGAAGGACTGGAAACAGGCCAATGTGGTCCCTATTTTCAAGAAGAGGAGGAAGGAGGATCTGAGTAATTATAGGCCAGTCAGTCTTACCTCCATCCTTGGAAAGGTCTTTGAAAAGATTATGAAGGATAGTATTTGTGGGAGTCCAGCAGGAAAAATAATGCAGCAGGGAAACCAGCATGGATTTCTAGCAGGCAAATCATGCCTGACCAATCTGGTTTTGTTTTATGCCAGGGTCACAACTTGCTTAGATTCAGGAGTAGAGGTAGATGTCATTTTCTTGGATTTTAGCAAGGCCTTCGATACAGTATCTCATTCCATTCTCATAAATAAATTAAAAGGCTGTGACATAGATGTTTACGTGGTCCAGTGAGAGGCAAATTGGCTTAGCGGTCACATGCGGAGAGTGATGGTAGATGGGTCGGTATTGACCTGGAAGGATGTGAGTAGTGGGATCCTGCAGGGTTCGGTCCTTTGACCTGTACTTTTCAGTATCTTCATCAGTGACTTGGATGTGGGTGTGAAGTGTACTCTGTCCAAATTTGCAGACGATACCAAATTGTGGGGTGAAGTGCATACTGCAGAGGGTGGGGAACAACTGCAGCCAGACCTGGACAGATTAGAAAAGTGGGCAGTACACAATGAGATGCAGTACAACAAGGACTAGTACAGAGTGCTGCACCTAGGGCACAAAAATATCCAGAACACCTACTGGCTGGGAAGTGATCCTCTCAGCAGCACAGAAGCAGAAAGGGATCTCAGAGTCATAGCAGACTCCAAAATAAACATGAGTCATCAGTGTGATGAAATGATCAGCAAAGCTAACCACACTTTATCATCCATCAGCAGATGCATGACAAATAGAACCAAGGAGGTGATCCTTCCCCTCTATGCAGCATTGGTCAGACTGCAGTTGGAGTACTGTATCCAGTTTTGGGCACTGTACTTCAAGAAGAATGTTGATAGACTTGAGAGGGTTCAGAGGAGGGCTACTTGTATGGTTAGGGGCTTACAAAACAAGCCCTATGGAGGAAAGACTGAGGGACCTGGACCTCTTCAGCCTCTACAAGAGAAGGCTGAGAGGTGATTTTGTGGCCAAATTCATTATGGGGACGCAGCAAGGGATCAGAGATACTCTGTTCACCAGGGCACCTCTTGTAGTAACAAGGAACAATGATCACAAAGTGACAGAGAGCAGATTTAGGCTAGATATCAGGAAAAACTTTTTCACGGTAAGGGTGGCCAAAATTTGGAATGGGCTTTGAAGGGAGGTAGTGCTCTCCCCTACCTTGGGGGTCTTTAAGAGAAAGCAGGATAGGCATCTGGCTGGGGTCATCTAATCCCAGCACTCTTTCCTGCCTAGGCAGGAGGTCGGACTTGACGATCTGTTGAGGTCCCTTCCAACCCTAGCATTTATGAATCTATGATCTCCAAAAATTTATATGCAGATGAGGCATAGGTAGGCTGACCATGCATCCCAGATTGGCCAGAACAGTCATGAATTTCACAAGCTATTCCAGCCAATTGGCACAAACTGAAACAAAAAGCCTCAGATTCAGCTGGTGCAGGCAGAAACAGAGACTGCTGCCACCCAGAGGCCCAGGCTGGAGCTTGCTAAGCTGTGGCTGGAGGCAGGGGACAGGCTGGGTGCCACTCCTCAGCCAGGATGGCTGCCCAATTTTATCAGACTTGTGCCCTGTCACTGCTGGCACTGCCAATGCCCAGGTGGGAGGAACTGCTCCCAGCTGGGTGATGAAGCCCAGCCACAGGCCTCAGTGCTGTCCCACCCTGGCCTTCCATCAGGGCCCCTGGGAGGCATGGAGTTAGGTGTTGCATGTGCACATGTGCCAGCACCCCTCATCCTAGATTCCCTTACCCCATTCTAGCTTTTTGCCATGCTGGGAACTGGGAGTAGGGGGGTGCGAGGGTGGGGTGGGGAGGGACCCAGCCCAGCCTCCTTCCACCCCCAAGAGCACAACTAGCAAACTGGGCAGGAGGGACTTACATCGGGGGGGCTCCTTTCCCCCCGGCCCCAGTTTCCAGCACAGCAAAAACTGGGTTGGGCAGCCCTTCACTGTAGCTCCTGGCTGCAGCTGTCAAGAAGTTGGGGCAGAAGCGGAATGATAAACCCGGCCATGTGGACCTGACCCTGCCCTGCCCACCCTGCCCTGCCTTTTGAACATCTGTACTTAGCCATAAGCTCCAATTGTTCCAATATAAGTAGCCATTTTGAGTTCCAACAGATTGCAAGTACACACAATTAAAGTATATCCGTAAGGTTGATTTAATGCATGCCCTGTTTGTGGGATCCCATCCTTGTCACTAGTTGTTGCATTTGTCCAAAAGCATACAGAAATTAATGACTGCAGACACAAAGGAAAGAGTGCCGGCAGACTGGCAAGCACAGAATATATTACTAACACAAAATTAAGCTGTGCCTTGATTGCCTTCATCAGATTCAACAAAAAGTAACTTTCGGAGTCTTATGTACACACTTTCACTTATCTTTAGGGCTGTGCAAAACAGCACCATTTAATTTCAACTTCAGTTTCACCGTTTCAATGGGACAATGTTTCATTTCAAGTCTCATTGCATTTTGAAAACACTGTTTTGTTTTGTTTCATCCAAACTTTCACTGTTTTGACGTTTCGCCCACAGGCTATAATGGGGAAGCACAAAACTGCCTATAAGTTTGTCACTTCATGCTTGATTTAGATGAAACTTGCAGAGATAGTAGCCGCCTCTGAGGCCATGAAGCCTACCAAGTTTCAAAGAGATAGGTGCAGGGGTTTCTGGGAAACTGCACCTCAGGCTGCTGACAAGCAAAATCTGTGACGTGTGACTGTGTGTGTTAAGGCCTCACTGGCGCTGGGGCCACTACACAACACGGTAGTTTGCCCCAATGAGGTCTCCTCCTCCCCTACAGCCTCAGGTCACTCCACCACTTTAAATAATGACAGGCAATACTAATAACAACTTAGTGAGCAGCATAGTAGCACCAGCAGCATCTCAGGCAGCCAGACTGTCACAGAGCCTTTCTTTCCTCTCTTGCAGGAGCTTCTTCTCCAACAGCTGCCAGGAAACATTCCCTGCCAGCCCCAGCCCTGGGTCTTAGATGTGCCCAGGACCCTGAGTCCTTCCGGTCAGGCACTAGAGCTGTTTGTCTAAGGACATGGCACTGGCAGACAAGATCCTTTCCTCTGGCTCAATCTAATTTGGTATCTTTTAGCAGACCACCTGAATAGTTACAGAAATAGATCTTAGCAAGGTTTCGGGTTCCTCAGCTTCATCAGGCTGAGGAAGCACCTGCAGTTGGTGTGTGTGTGTTCCTGGGTGGAAGGAACAGAAAAGAAGCCAGAGGCACACTACAACTTGCCAGACATATGACTCCCAGGTACCTCTCCACTTTTACCGGTGCTGCCACATCCGCCTCCCCACCCCCCTCCCCCAGCCTGTCCCTCACACCCTGATGCCTCCGTTTCCATTTTCACTGATTGGCTTTCTTGCCTGCATCGCATGCCAGCTTCTGGTTTCTTTACTATTCCTTCCAACCAGGAACAGCACACACACCAACTACAGGTGCTTCCTTAGCCTGATGAAGGGTTTTTCAACCCAAAGACTGGCATCCCAGGCAACTATGCTGAGCTTACCTGGAGACTCACAACTCCACTGCAACCAGCAAGCCTCAGGCCTGTCAAAGGCGTGATGGGTCTGGGCTTTCCCCAGCCAGGACTGTGTGTATGCATGTGGTGGCTGGAGTTATGGTGCCTCCTACCCGCCTTTCACCAGGGGGACCCTTGGTCCTGGCATTTCCTGGGGCTGCCACACAGCCCGCAGTTCCACCAGGCCTCCTGACCCTGGCACAGTTCAGTTTTAAGGGTCATGCCCAGGACCTGGGGCCTTCTCCTTCCCCACTGCCCCAGTCCATATCTCCACGTTTGTCTGGGCATGGAAGCTCAGCGGGGACATGTTCTTCCCCTGCTGGCTGGTGATGCAGTGAGTGCATCCTCCAGCTCTGAGAGCAGGACATTAAATGGCTTTGAAAAAATAAAAAATGGAAATAGGTACAAACTGAGTGAAGAGGGTGGCAGTCACTCCATCTGCACCTGGAACTTGGGGAACCCCAGGAGCAGGAGGTTCAACTTCAGGAACACCAGCTGCTCCATCAAACCAGGATCCAAGCAGGTGTGGTAGGGTGTCGCTACATCCCCAGCAATGCTGAACATCCTCTCACTCGGAACAGTGGTCGGTGGACAGGACAGGAGTTCCTAGGCAACCGTGGCCAGATCTGGCCACATCTGGCTGCAGCTTGCCTGGTAGGCCAAGGGGTTGCACAGCAGTGGCTCCACATCCTTGGTGAGATAGGCAGCCACCAAGGCCTGAGCGCTACCTGCCTGATGGTGGGGTGGTGCCTCTGGACCCCACCATGGAAGCTATGACCTTGGCCCACACTGACAGTGCTTGTGGTACAGAAGGAGACTGGCTGGTGGATGGTGTGCTAGCAGGTCTCAAAGATCAAAGTCTTTGATTTCAGATGCCGATGGCCAAAAGGTCAGATGGCAAAAGATCAGAGGCTAACACAGCAAACTCTGCAATTGTAATTTATCCCTCTGTATTAACAGTGCTGCATATACACACCCCTGTCTGTGCCTCATTTCAAATTACTTGAGAGAGAACTGGCATTCAGCACGAGAGATATCGGTACCCATAGTGACCAGATAAAAATGAAACTAATGAAGTTGTAAAATTAAATATACTATGCACGCCATCCTGTGACCAAACAGAACCAGTACCACCCAAGTAAAAATAACCCCCCTTTTCTATGAAACCTGAGCAAACAAAGAAAGCACAAGTACCAACTTGTTAATTATTCATAATTAGTGTATGGTAATTGGTCACCTTCACCCAATATAACTTTGAAAGAACTTCCGCCCAAAGCAGAGAGAACGCAGAACTGTGTATACACTCGAGAAGAACAGATCGTGCATCTCTCCGCCTACGTTATCTTTCTGGCATATCTCCGTCCTGCCGGCCCGTCTATCTCTCTATCTCTGATGTTATCTTTCTTATCAAGAGCTCCCGGTAATCTGCAGACTGCAACAGCTTATGTGAATCGCTCGGAATCTGTAACAAGCAACTCTCTTACCCACCCTGTAAATGCTGGGTAACATGATATCTTCATGCTGTAACTGAATAAATCAACTCCTCTGCCTACGCTGCAAGCCATCAGTAGCATAAGTAAAATAAACTTTTCTGTGTAACCACCACACTGCGTTTAAATCATACTGACTCCTGCTCACCGTTATCACCCACCTGCCCGGTCATAAATCCCCCTCCTCGCGCCAAGCCGGTCGTGCCGACCCAGGCTTGCAAGTCAAGGGTGCACTGGCATTAGGGGAGCAACAGCATGGGACGGTGGATCCCCCTCTTCCATGTCCCCCCACCTCCGCCATTCTGCCTCCCTGACTGTCTTCACCAGCACCTCCGTCCACTGATTCAGGCTTTGGCTGATACATACGCTGCCCTTTACACTTGCGTCACACATGGCAGCCAGCACATAGATTGTACCGGACTGCAAAGGATCAAGCTGTTTCCTGATGCCCTCCTTCAGCCACCTAGCCAGTGCCTGCACATCTGGTGACAGTTGCTTGCCCCAGTCAGGAACACTGATCCCCTGGAAGCTCTCCATTTGGCTCTGAAGTTCCCTCACTACAGGGATCACCCGACTAAGGATGGCATGCCAGTGCTGAGGGTCTTGGTGGCCTCGAGGGTCTTGGTGGACCACCAAGATCAGGGAGATGGTATCCCACTCAGCTCTGTTAAGGGGGCCACTGATCCCAACCTCCCCAAGCAAGGCCATCTCATAAGTGGCTTTCTATTGCTCCACCAGCCTCTCCAGCATCAAATATGTGGAGTTCCACTGCCACCTTCCTACATTTGGAAATGAGTTTGCTGGTGGTGCTGGTACCACCACTGGCAGCCCTGTCCTGCTTCAAGGCATCCCAGACTACAAGGTGCAGCCCGTGTGCCACACAGTGGATGCCAACAAAGTTGGCACCATGGACCACCTTGACCATACCGGCCCCATTGTCGGTGACCATGAACCCAAGGATGAGCTCGCCTGCCCAATGAACTACCCTTGCACCAAGCAGTTCATGGCCCCCATGATCTCTGTTGCCATGTGGGACTCATCCATCACCTTGACTTGAAGGAGAGCCCACCAATGCCCTGACTGGCCGCACCGGCACCCTGTGAGGGAGAGGTAGGCATGATCTCCACCCTGGCTGCTCCAGATGTCTAAAGTGAAGTGTAAGGCCACCTTCAGACCTGCCTTGCACAGCTCCTTCAAATTCTCCCTGCATGCCTCCTCATACAGGGAGGGCACCACGCGGGCATTTGGTATGATGAAGCCATGAGTGCCATGAGCTGCCTGAACCCTGGGTGCTCAACTAAGGAGAAGGGGTAGCCATTTACAGTAAGTATCTCCCCAATGCTCTGGGTGATCTCACTTGCCCTTGCAATGTGCCCCCCTTTCTGTCCCCCTTTCCCCCACTGTTCCAGGGTGGCCTGCCTCTGCTTTGGGGGGGATGGTGGTTTTGGAGCGAGAGGGGGACTTCCCTTTGGGCACACTCCCACTGGTGGCAGGTTGAGGAGGACCACGGGCAAGGGAGTGGTGCCTGCAGAGATGCATCAGCATCCCCATGGTGCTCATGTGTTTTGGTCCCCTTTCCTGGCTGGTTTTGGCTCAGCAGTGCAAGCAGACAGTATATGTGGGATCATCTGCCAGCTCAGAATGATCCCAGACCACACTACCCGCTCACATCTGGGGTGCATGTGTGTGTACTGCAGTTTCCCCCTCCTCAGCAGGTAGAGGCACAGCAACAGAAGGAGTGGACACAGCTCAGCCACCTGCCTCCACAACTTCTACCTCAGTCTCCTCTGAAGTGCCTTCTGGGAAAGGAGACCTGGCTCTGGGGGAAACTTGAGGGGTGCAGAGAACAAGCTTAGACGATTCCCCCTCCTTCCCCAGAATTTCCCTTGCTAGGGCACTCAGGTTCAGGTCCAAGTCGAGGTCCAGCTCTTCCTCTGGCACTGGAAGGCTCAGCATGGTAAGTGAAATAGGGGTGGAGGAGACAGTCACGCTGGTGCTGGTGCTTGTTGTCATGGTGGGGGGGTGGGAAGGAGGTGGCTGACGCTCTTGGAGGGGATGCAGACTCAGGTACAGGCAGTGGCATTGGCACTGCTCCCCTCTCCTTCCAGCCTGTAGAAATGGAAGCCTCATCCCTGCTAGTTGTAGGAAAGAGACTGCATCTCAGTTTGGAAGGGAAGGAACTTATACCTCTCCCTCTACCCCCCTCTTCCATCCCTCCCTGAAGGCTTGCCAGCTGCCTTTCCAGCACGCTTCATGGTGTGTTTCATAGTGTCTTGTCTTTATAAAAATATATAAATGTAAATTTGCCTTCCTATATAAATTCTATATTATAATATCCAAGATATATATTTATATAGTTTTATCTTTATACATTTATAATGTGCCATCCTCTATAAATTCTATAGTATACTATCCAAGATAATTATTAAATTGAAAAGAATAAATCAATTAATAATAAAGCAAAAGGTATTGCAGAATCCCACTTGCTAGGCTAGCAAGTAGGAAATCAAATCAATGGTAGTAGTAGCCTTTGTTGTCCAACACTCCTGAGCTTCTGGAAGATAGCTCAGTAACTTTCCCCAAGGCAGAAAGCAGGCCAGTTCAAACAATGCTGCCTTTGATGCTGTTTTTTCATCCCTCCTCTAGAGCACTGGGTTTGGAAGGGACCTCAGGGACAGATCACAGTCACTGGCTACCTACATAATCAATGTCAGAGCAGTCCTTCTCCCCCCTTCCCCCTCCCTCTCCTTACTTTGTTTGCCTGCACGGGAAACTTTTGAAACGTTTCAACTACCCTCATTTCATTTTGAGGCTGTTTCAAAGCCCTTTGTTTTGTTTTGATTTCACTGTTTCGAGCTCAGAATGAGTCAAAATAGTGTTGAAACAAAGCAGCCAGTGAAATTTTGTATAGCCCTATTTATCTTGTACTTACAGCCTGAGGGAAAGATGTAAGAAACTAAAAGTTAAATTAGGAACGACTGATTTTATCATGTTCCTAGTTGCTTTTCCTTACTAATACCTAACCTTTTTGCTCCTTGCTACTACATCAAACCATTTGGACTCACAGGATTAAACTAAGGATTTCACCCAAAGGCTTTGGATGTAAATGCAATGATCTTCCAAAGGCTTATGTGCAAGAATAACTACATGTTTTCCTTGCTTTATGTGGGCTCTGTATGCTCAAATTTGCTCTTATGCAATGACCCTATTTATTTAAAAAAATCATCATATGTGAGGGATATTCACTCTTCTGCAATCAGTGTGGTAGAAGCCTGCAGTCAGCTGCTTTGTGTGGTGCATTGCACGAGCACCGCACATCAAAATATAGTCTCCTGTGTGGATCTGTGCTCCTCACTCGTTATCTGAGACACGTGTTTCTATAGTTGCCATTCCCATTATGATAGTACCCTGTGCTTGTGTGTACTGTCTGCTGTTGGTAAGTACCAGAATTGTCTTGTAAAAGTGGTAGAAATGGATTTGGGGGTCAGTACAGTGGAAGTCTTGAAATGTATCCCTATTGGTTAAATTGCAGAGGGGGTTCCCTTCATGCAAATTCAAGTTATGCACTGTTTTCCAGGAACACATGTACAGCGTAAAGTCAGGGAAAACTGTACTCCTGTTATTATTTCCATTGACTTCAGTGAGACAAATATGGATAAAGTTACTTCCATGCCTAAACCTTTACATGATCAACCACCAGGTAAATAATCTGAAAAACACTGACACCATGTGCAATTTATATTTACTTAATGAAGTGTTGCAAATTTAATTGGTACAAGTGCAACACATGAGGGGATGTTGCATGGCAGTTATGAGGCGTGTGAAAGGACAATTGCGTTGGTTGCACAGGAGTATGGCTTGCAGTTATCATACTGTGTCCACACTAAAGTAAGTGTGAGATAATGGGGCAGCTAAATAAATATAAACTTACATAAGCAGGATGTACTTCCCACTTTATAAGTTATAGGTTAACTAGGTTACAGATTACTATAATTATTAATGTCATTTATATTTTTATGAACCAGAAAAGTAACAGACATGAAATAAGATAAATGTTAGTTCTGGGTAATATAAATGTAAACTAAGAAACCTACATATTCCTAGGAGTGAAAGAAATAACTGTGAAGAACAATATACATAGCTGTAGGATGCCATAATTCATAATTTTTAATATTTATATCACACAAATCATTTTTTTATCACTTCCAAGCCACACATTTAAACGCAACAGGGTACATTTTCAAAGGCATAATTGCCATTTGTGCCTTTGAATATATTCCATAATGTAAATTGTCATAGATAATTTAGTCAACATGTCCTTGCTAGGTTACACAAGGGAGCTAGTATACAGTTGAGCTAACTTCTGGGCTAATCTTAAAAAGGAGAGAGAAAAAATATTTCTTTTTCCATGCTGAACACATTATTGACTTGTTTTAGAGATGGAAAATGCAACAACTTAAGGTCACAGGAAAATTTTCAGCAAGAGTAGTTTCAAAAGGTTGTAGTTAGGAATTATACATGGCATAAGTATAATTTGCTTGTATGAGCAACCTTTAGAGCAAGGGCGGGCAATTATTTTGGGCAGAGGGCTGTTTACTGAGTTTTAGCAAGCCATCAAGGGGTGCATGACAGACAGCCAGGGGCAGCAAAATCTTCATTTTCTAAATTTTTAGTGGCCCCGTGGGCCGGATAGAATGACTTGGCGGGCTGCATCCAGCCCATGGGCTGCATTTTGCACACCCTTGCTTTAGAAATTCAGGCCTTTAATCTGTTCTCTTATTGTAAGATGCATCGTGCTTTTGTTGGAAAGGACCGCAAACAAATAAGTAAGAAAATAAATTGTCTCTTCGTAGCTACAAGCTGGAACAAAGTCTCCACATTGCTCCCAAAAGACTGTTTGTTTGTTTGTTTGTTTTCATAACTTTTTATACACCCAAGATGTCAATGGATTTCCTTCCTAAATATTTTTATTTCAATAATATGTGCAAAATATAACTTTGTTTACTTTTATAGAGATAATAGGAAAAATACTCAAATTTTAAGATTGCTAATCTGATTCTGATTACTCCATTACAGTTTTCTGGTGACTCTATTCATATTATACATTTAAAGGAACAGTGATTCTGCCCAATTACAACAATCTATACTTCTAGGCTAGGGACAGAAGTTACTCATAAACTGGTTTAAGTGATCAGAAACTGGTTTAAACCTGTAACAGAACAGAAGCTAAGTTCACATAAACCAATTTCAAACTGCCCGAAACTGGTTTAAAATAAACCTGGCTGAATGTAGTATATCAAACTTAACTAATTTGGGTCAAACCAGTTTATGAATCTTCTGTCCCAGACCCCTTCCTGGTTCAAGTTAAATCATGGTCCCCCAGCATGTTTAGCAGCCCTGGGCTGGGCTGAGCTGGGCTGGGCTGTCTGCTCCAGACAGCAAGGCTGCCCTGCCTCTGCTCCCTAGCTGGACAGTGAGGACTGGCAGACA
This sequence comes from Crocodylus porosus, assembly GCF_001723895.1. NCBI lineage: Eukaryota > Metazoa > Chordata > Crocodylia > Crocodylidae > Crocodylus > Crocodylus porosus. The sequence goes on along the minus strand of NW_017728886.1, from coordinate 211,604,945 downwards.
AGGGTGGGGGAGCAAGCCTACAGGGGGCAGAACGCTCCCCAACTCCCCAATCAGGTAAACCCCAGCTGGGATCTGGAGCCAGGGAGGGAGTTTAAACACCCCTTCCCCCATTCAAACTTACTGCTGGGCTGCAACTGTGGACTACAAATCCCAGAGGCACCTGGAAGCAGGAAGAAGTGACGAGCAACCCTGCAGAATCCTGCTGCGATTTTGGACTTCAAATCCCAGAAACCTTGGAGGCAGCAGGAAGAGGAAGCAAACATACAGTTCATGCTGGCTAAGTGCCAGCAAGTCATGCTCTAGTGCCCCCTGGCCTCTGACCTGAGTCACTGCAGTCATGTTACTGCATTTCCTGAATCAAAGGTAAATATCTGTTCACTTCTGTTTCAATTTAATCTCTGCAGTTTAAACTTACTTGCAAAGACTGAATGAAATCATCCCTGGGCTTTGACGGTCTGTTCTTAGCCCTATATTCTATATGAAGAATCCCACCGATTTCAGTTCTGCAAGTGAAGAGCATGTTCACATGGACTGAATAGGAACCTTGAGGCCTCTCAATATTCTTACTATCCATTGTGGCAAACAAGCTGAAAAAGATGCTCAAAATGTTTGATGCCAATTTAATTGGATTATTAACACTGGAGATTAAATTGGAGACCATCAGGGTGAAGACAGACATAACACTTGGACCTCAATTGAAGCCTCAAGAATCCAGACATATAAGCCAGTTTAGAATAGTTTAAACCTCAGTAACCATTTCAAAAATACGCCCAGATAATCAATTATTATGTTGAACTGGTTCAATATTATGTGAAGATACCAAGCTTCCTGTGACTAGTGTCTGGCTTGTCCTCTAGGCATCCCACACTCCCTCAATCTCAACCCCTGCACAGGAACTGGCTGCTCTGGTACATAGACAGAACTCTACTGCCCCAACATATATTACCTATACTTGACCAAAATGTCCCTGGCTGGGGACTCTATGGGGAACTCTCCATTGCTTTTCAAGAGCTGATCAGTTTCCTCAATTTACATCATTACTGACTGCCTTTCTTTCATGCATACCAGCCTCTGGCTTCTTTATTATTCATTCCATCCAGGAAGAGCACAGACCAACTGCAGATGCTTCCTCAGCCTGATGGAGGGTTTTTAAATCTGAAAACTTGCTAAGAAGTTTTTTCCAACTATTTACATTTATATTTACATAACAAAAGATATCAGATTCACCTAACAAACCTTGTCTGCCTATCATCTTTCCTCTACATTTCCTCTCTTCCAACTGCAAAGGTAAATCTGTTGCTTTCACTGCAGGATTCCCTAGGATGGTGAGCTAGGTAGGAAAAAAGTTGTGACTACACTAACTAGTGTTCAAAGATGTCCAATCAACATAGACATAGACCTTAGTAGAGTCTGAGGGGGAGGTTGCAGGCTGCACTCCAGAGGTTGTATGACAGCAAGTGCAACAACTAAGTTGTCCATAGACACAGTTAAAGAGTGGCTTGACATGGTCAGAATTAATAGATTTGTGTCACCTGACAACAGTAGCACTGATATCTCTGAAGATTGCTAATCCATCTTGTGACCAAACTTAATTACAAGTATTTGAAATTCTGTACTCCGCTGTTGTTTAGTGTTGTTATTGTTAAGTTTTAATGGGAAAGGAGGATGGAATAACTGTACCTGTAAGAGGAGCTGGAATGTGCTAGCTAAAACATGGCACTCCCTGCCCGACACTCTCCTCCTGCTCTCTCCCAGCCCCCTGCAGGCTGGAACTGTGCCAGCCTGCAGAAGACTCCTCACAAAACTGCAAAGCCCCCAGGCTTTCCCAGTAAAATGATTCCAAAAACTGAAAATTGTGATTCTAATATGAGCACAATTTTTACATGCAATAATATACAAATCATTTTGGTTTTCCCATGTTGATTCAAATATGTGGTTGATTCTATTAACCAGCGATTCTATAAAGCAGAATCCACTGGAATATAGCAAACATAGCTACAGCACTCGCAAACTATTTAAAATCGTAAAATATACTAACAAATGTGAAATATTTTATAGGCATTTTGAAGAGCAGAATGTGTCTTAAAACAAACAAAAGAAGAAAAAGCCATTACTTAGATCCCCTAAATCCTGGAATGAAAGTCATAAGATTTGTTCCTTATATCAAGTGGTTGCTCTCTCTCATTGCTTTCAGTGATGGTGAACCCACAGAAAGCCCTCAGTCAAGATGGTCAAAATGTTCTTTCCATTCAGAAGTGAGACTTGCTAGCAAAGGCTGTAACTCTTTACCACTAAGCAACAGTATGCATGTGAGAGGGAAGGGATAATAAGGCAATGCAGAAGTATGTGAGCAGCAAGAATAATTTGAGGACATACAGAGAGGGAATTTGAGGGGTTGAAAGGGAATGTGGAAAATAAGGAGCAGGCAGGGACTATATATGGGAATGGGCCAGTAGTGGCCTTAGGGGAGGGAGGGCAAATCAGGCGACTGCCCATGGCCCCACACTTTATAAAAATAAAAATTAATTACACTGAATATTTATATTCTCAATATTGTATTAAGATATTTTCATTGCAGTTTCATGGATAGGGCAAAGTGAAATTAAAATCGAAAATGTCCAACTCGCTTACAGGTCATCAAAATTAAGCCTCTAAAGGGTCCCAAAAGACTTCCTTGCCCAGGGCCCCAACCCTAAGGCCATAACGGATGTGCGGGACAGAGTAATTTGGACACTGGGGGAAAAGGGAGAAAAAAAAACATGCAGGGGGCAAACTGGGATTATACTAGAGACTGTGAGGAGATTAGGAGTTAAACAAAAATGGGGTAGAGCAGGTGACAGACAATAGGAATAAGAAAGGGAATGAAGAAGGAAGGGTAAGCTACTGGGACTCTCACTCTTAGAAAGTTAACAGTTAAAGAAAAAAAAGCAAATTTACAAAGTCATTATTTTTAAGATTTTTGATTCATGTTTTCAGATGCTTCATTTGGGAAATCCTAATTCTAGAAGTACCAAGCAAACACGAAAAATAAGATTCTCTTCACTGACTGAGCAGCCACACAGAGCAGGGGAATCTGTGAACAGTACGCCAATGAAAGAATATAAAACCAACCATGCTTTTACAGAAAGTCTGTGCAGATTAAGAATCCTATTTAAAGTATTGTCCAGTTTAACACTTTCAAGTGTGCTCTCTCTCTAAAAATCTATGAACTATCAAAAGTCATGATTCCTTGAGAATTTGTAAAGTACTTAGCACACTGTGAGTATTGCTAGAAACAAGTCAGCAAGAACAGAGAAGCAATTCTGATTCTGAGCACAGGAAAAAAATGAATATTTAAAAAGATCATCATTAAAATTTTACTTTTTATATTAAGAGGCTGGATTAAATCAAATGATAATAACAATTAAGGAGCCCAACTTGCTTTTTCTTTTCACTCAATTCATTAAATACTTGAAAGTTGAAAAACCCTTTGCAATCCAATCAGAAGTAGTAATATATATATAGATATCTATCTATATCTATATATCTATATATCTATATATCTATAT
>NW_017728886.1:211592942-211601297 GCF_001723895.1 Crocodylus porosus | reverse complement strand
TTATTTCCATTAGATTCATTTCAAATAGATTCATTACTACATTGGCTTTGCAGCAAAATTTCAAAGCCATCTTTGTTCTGGATTATGTCCTAAAGGAACAATTTGGTATTGAGGCAGTTTTTGGTTTTAATTTTAAATAGATATGAGGAGAGAAAGCATTTTATCAAGGGCTTATACGACACAAAAAAGTCAGGAAAGAGTCAATGTTTTCAACGTATTTTAACAACTAGGTGAATATTGCCTTAGACCAGGATTCAGTCCGACTTATTTTAAAATACATAATTTTCACTGCTTTAAAAAAAAAAGCAAGCATATATCCATGTTATGAGAACCACTAAAAACACAAAAGACAACTATAAAGCAAACAAATGCAGACAGTAGCCCAAAAACCCATATTCATTTCAACAGACGTGAATTTTGTATGTCAGATTTTTTATTATAAATCAGTTGTGTTTTCTGCTACACAAAAAGGGACATTTAAAAGTACCCACAAAATACATTGAAAATAATATAACAAAATAATGAAATCTTGCATCTTTCCTTTCGAAGTTACTGTTACTTTTACTGTGCTCTCCTTCAGATACAGAGCCTGAAAGGCAATTTGCTATCACTGAAGGAGTTTACCAAATAGAACTTTTAATCAAAGTCTAAATCACAAATTTGCCACAGGCTGTGGGCTGAAGAAACGAAGCGAAGAAGAAGAACTCTGCTCGTGGCAGTGAAATTGGAAGTGGGACTTCCAGTTTCACTTTTGCTGCATCCCTCGGATGCTTGTTAGTGGAGCTTTCCAGTTGATAAAGTGCCAGATAACATGGCTTTTGCTGTAATACATTGTGGATACCTTTGTCGAAATTCTCAAAAAGCAACAGAAGCAAATCTTCTAAAAACAACAAATATTTTTACTGGAAAAGAGACCTTGTCTGTAGCTTTTATTTTACTTTTTATCTTTTGTCTTACAGATAATCTTACTAAGATTCTCATATAAAAAAGCAACTCTTGTCAGTGAGCTCAACTGTGGTGAGTTCTGCAAAGAGCAAAAAATATTCTGTAGCTAAATGTAACATTTCCAACCTATGTTAGTTTCCCTTTCCTGGCAACTTATTTTAGCTTCCCATTCACTGCTACACTAAGCCTACCAGAAAACTCAACAGAAACCTGGTGAGAGAAAAATTAAGCCTCCCATCTCATTTCTAACTTGTAATAATGAATGTCTGTTTTCTCTGTGTGTCAATCAGGATGTAGAGTTCTGCACTGAAGCCTGCTGGTGGTCTTCTACTGAATTTGCAGTACGTATCTCCAAACACTCTAGGCCAAAATTACTTTCTTAAATTGTACCTGTAAAATTGTTTAGGCAGCCACTGCACAAACAAAATCCATGCTTAAATATGGAAAAAATGTAATTGATACCTGCAGTATGGTCCCTTTGCATTCAACATTCCCAAATTAAGTGAATGAACACAGTTTCCAAATGTACAATTAATTACCAATTTGCTCATTAACCTACAGACATACCCATATTTTCTTGCCTACCGCAGTCCCCTTCACCCCAAGTAAGACACACCTTGTTATTGAAATGCAAAAGATTCTGTCAGTCATGATCTAGAGCTACTTTTTTTCATGGAGAAGCTGGCTGCAATATAGATGCTAGCTTTCTCAGGCAGCAAGCAGGAAGAGTGAAGTCCAATATTGATCTTTTCACAGCTGCTCTCAAACTGGCAGCAGTTATTTGCTGCTCAGGCAAAAACTGTTGCCAATTTGAGAGCAGCTGTGAAATAGTTAACACTGGACTCCATCCCTCTGGCTTGCTGCCTCAGAGTAGCTGGTAGCCATTTTGTACCACAGTAGTGTCTCCATGCTTCTATTCCAAAGAAAATCAATTTTCCTGCTTAAGACACACACCCCAAGTTTGGGAGGCAGGGATGGAAAAGGTGCATATGACTTCTGAATAAGTGTGTACCCAAGTCCGGAAAATGAAATGCACAAAAACTGGTGTTTGAAAATATAGCTCCCAATGAACATCATATTCTACAGGAACTTTTCAAAGCTACATATGAAACCAGCAGACAAAGAACCTTTTCACCACTGTACACATATATATCTTATAAATGCAAGCATAATGATAGTCTCAGTGCTCTACCTCTACTTCCTCAAAGGCATCCAAGGACTGTTCTAGTAGTCCCGATTCTCATATGCATGGGTGAATTTATAAAAGCATTCCCCAAGGTAAAAAGGCTCTACTATTGGTCTGTGTCTAAATTTAGATCCACAATGATATGCCACTATTGCAGAGGGGAGATAACACTTTCAAAGTAATAAAAAATTTACATTCCTGCAAAATGCAATGTCTGAACAAACGTGCAAATACTCTAACAATATGCATTCTGGGCACACATGAAATATTCTAAAAGTATCTGTCAGAAACCCCGCCACATGTTTCACAACATAAGCCAATCACTGTTTGTATGGGGTTAAGAAAAAGTGACCCTTTTATTACAGTATTTTTAAACAATTTGTATATATTCTTCTGGAGACATTTAATATAGAATACTTCCAAAGAGCGGACAGTGGGCTGTATCAGCCACTGATCTGATTCACTGTGCTAATTACTATGAACACTGCAATCTAAAATTCTGCTTATGAACTGTGGAAACTCTTTGAGGGTTCCACCTAGCTGTCTGATTCTAACCATTTCTCAGTGTAAAAATCATATGCTGCACAAGAATATTTCTTCCTAGAGACAGAATGTAACCATATAGCTGTCTAAAACAAATGAAAATAAATGTTAATTCTTGAACAGGCTGGATAACAGCATCTCCATGAGACTATTGATATGATTTATGTACCAAAAGTTACTCTTTACAAAGGGAAGAGGGGGTTGACATTGTAAAGAGTCTTAAACTGACAGCTGACAGTCCGTAGATTTGTACATTTAAGGACTGAGGGCATAATGTTCCTAGAGGCTAGCCCACAACTCTATGATTGATTCTCAGCCTTTTACTAACATAGCTACCAGACATTCTAGAATATCTGTACAAAAATAGCAATATTCTCAGGGATAAGTTCAGGTTTTGGTTAATTTTTGCTTTTACAACAGCTATTTTAGTTACTTTAGCTAATTGTATTTAACTGATAACCTGATGCAAGTAAAAGTACCTTTCCACTTCGTAAGTTGGAAAAAAATTTAGTTATTTTAGTGAGTTCAAATATTTTTCTTCTGCCTTTTAATTATATGAAAAATAAAATAAAATCTATATTTCTACTCAAAAGTAATGTACTATACTGCACATAATTTTTTTATGGTACAATGAATAATTATTTAGCTACACACATTAGATTAATTGTATGTTTCTCAAGTAAATTCTTATTTGTTTAGGATCCGTGACCCAGAACTCTCTCCTAAAGGAACCTAAGCCTAACAAAACATAGTCAGAAGAGGTGCTGCCCCTCTTCTTACCCAAATGAGAATGGGGGGGCAAAGCCCCTTGTCTTTGATTTGAATACAAAGCAGGGCATGAGGGAGGTGGCTTCTGTAGCTCTGACTCTGGCTGTGAGCCCAGGTTGGGGCCAGAATCAGACCCACGGCAGCCTCCTGCCCCCTTTCTGCTTTCCCTCAACAGCTTCTGCCCCCCCCCCCCCCATTATGGTCAGGCATAGTTTAGCTCTGACTTGGGCTGAGTTCTCTCCTGGGCACAGATCATATGGAAATTCTGTCCCCTGCCCAGCTAATCAGCAGTGTCAACTGCTGCACTGCCTGCCTGGCCAATTGGCAGTGCCAGCACTGCTGCATGGCCCAGCAAGGGCCGAGCTTCCACATGCTGTGCTCTGGAATGGAACAGAGCCTGAGCAGCATCTGACAATGACAGGGAGAAGCGGGGCAGAGGCAGAGACTGGGAAGAAAGGGGGAAGGAGCAGAGGTTGGGGGAGGAAGGAGGTGGGGGCAGAGGCTGTCAGGAGCCAGGGGTGGGTGAGTGCCAATTGCAGGGCTGGGGCTACACAGGGAAGAAGGCTACACAGGGAAGAATAAAGGGGACAGAGAGCAAGAGGGCTACCTGACCCCCTAGCCACTGCTGTAGCAGTGGGAAAGGGATGAACTTAAGACACCCTCCAATAATTATGTATCTGGAAAATTATGGCAAGTTTATAATTCTTCCATATTGTGGAGGCGTCTTAAATTCAGGGTCGACTTTAATTCAAGTAAATAAGGTAATTTAGAGCCATAGCAACTCTCTCATTGGCCCAATGAATCCTTAAGTACTTCAAGCATAGAAAGCAGCTTGAACAAGAGAGACTGATGAAACCATCCATTTAATCCAGCAAGAGAGGGAAATGAGCATCCATTTAATCCAGTAAGAGAGGGAAATGAGCGTTCAAATCCTTTCAAGTAGAAGAGATCACTACTTACCAAGGGATTTAACTACTAAGGTAATAAAAAAAGAGAGCTGTCACATCTTCTTCTCTACTTGTTTTGTCCAAGACATACTTTAAGACAGACTTTTTGGGTTAGTGTACCCCTGGCGGCCAGTCAAGAAGGAAGGAGTCTCCTGGCACCTGGTTGACAAGCAGGGAAGGGAGGGGGTTCCCCCAGTGGTGGCGGAAAGTGCCAGCGGCAGAAATACCAGCAGTGCAGCAGCAGTGGAAGAGGCAAAAGCACCTGCTGCCGAGTACCCCCAGAAGCCTTCCCAAGTACCCCCAGGGGTATGCATACCCCCGGTTGAAAACCCCTGCTCTAAGAACAGGATCCGAACCAGGGCCTGCAAGCAAGATAGGCCAAGGAATGCCTCGTTTTGTACATCCCGATATAGTGTGAGCGAAGTGTCTTGCTGTTCAACACTGTCAAGAATTACACCGTTCATAACATACCCAGAAGTAGAACTTTAGACACAGAGGAAACTTTACTGCCACAATAGAAAAGCAGCAGAGGCAGGTCCTAATTGAGTCCTGCTGACTCACTGTGACAAGATCATTAATTCTACCCAGCATGTAAGAGAAGTGGTAGTCGCTATCTTCCCATGTTAAGATACTTTACCATGAGATACTCTCATTTTCTACTTCAGTTCCTAATACCTTTGACATTTCAGTGAAATACTCCTTGCCTTGAATGCACACAAAAAAAAGACAAGAGGTTGTGGAATCTCTGTCTTCAGAGGTTTTTAAGAACAGGTCAGACAGACATTCTTCAGAAATTATTTTGTTAATCTAGCTTGCTGGTCTAGATAACCCTTCTTTGACCCCTATTTCCTATTATACACTAGGAAGTCATACAATGTAAAGCTCTCTCAAGCAACTGTACCTTTTTTACTGATCTCCATGTGCTGCATGTGTTGAAGTAATAGGAGATGGATTTCCAGAGAGCTGGTCTTATCTGGCCACTGCTACCAAGATAAGAAGAAGCAGCAAAGACAGCTTAGCACAGAAGAGAAAGAGGAACAAATACACTGTATCACACACAGCACCCTAGTAATTGGCACTTTTGAAACAGAAGAAACCAGATACTAATCAAGCGCCTCTGCCCCACAAACTACTAATAAATCAGGAATTCTGGGGTTTTTTTCATTCCAGACAACAGTTTGCTGTGCCAGTATACCTAGTAAAGTCCTGCTCCCTTCTAATTATTGCTTATTCACCTGAGCAGGTGTGCAAGTTTCTCTGTTCTCTGACTTCCTCTCTGACCTTCATTGACTAAATCTGCTGACACTCTACCCATTCTCTCTGATGTTTCTGTTTATCCACCATTAATCAGGAGTACTTATACACTTCCTTGAACTAAGCCTGGTGACAGTTTGTTACGCCATTATGAACATAAGTTGCTGAGCAAACATAACCATACCAAGCTCTGCCTAACTTCACTATAAACAGGATGGGTCCCACAGAATTTGTACACATTGCAAAAGAGTAACTGCCATTAAAAGACAGACAGTTACAATCAGGAATGAGTGAGACAACCCCTTCCAAAGCAGGGTGAAGAGGGTTTTGGCTCTTCTGGCTGAAACCTGAGGTGTTACTTTGTGGCAAAACTTTTATAAACATGAGAAGTTATAAAGTATTACTGAATTTATCCAATTGTCTACCTACTGAACTCTTAATATATATGATATTTTCACCGACAAGAGAAAGTATAGTTAGCATAGTTAGCACAAGAGTGATTTGCAGTCTTTGTTCAAGACAAATTCCCATCAACTTCTAAAGGTATTTTCTCCATCTCTGGATGGCAGGATCAAGCACTAGCTACAAGTCTACAGCAAGTTCGAGGACAAAATTCACATCACCTGCATAAGGAAAAACCTATAAGGGTTAGTGAAAACAAGTGGAATAGACAGTGAATGAATGAAGGGGGCAAGGGGGAATTGGAGAAATAGAGCTAGAAAGACTCCAGATCCTTTACATCATTTGTAAAGCTTCAATACCACTTAGCAAACCTGCGCTATACCCTGACCTAAATGGGTTGGCCCAGAGACTCTTCCATGGTGTACTGGGATGTGCTGATGGTCTTTCCATTTTTAAACAATTTGCAGGCTCTAAGTCATATGCAAGACCCTATACAGGTTTTCTTCACCAGGATATGAGTCCGTAGCAAAATGTGGGTCTCTTGCAATGTTCAGTTAATATGACAGTTAATTAATAGCAATACCACAATACATTCAGCCTCTTATAGTTTTTAATCCCATCCTTGGCCGTGTGTAGATGAAACAAGAGGTGTGTATACACAACACTTTAAAGGGGACTAAATGCTTTTGCACCACTTTAATGGTGTTAGTGTTTGCATGCTTCGGTGGCATATTGAGCATTAATTCTAGCACGGAAGGAAGCACTAGCCCCACCCCACAGCCCAGGGACCACTATGCCTGCCAGCAGCTTGCCATCCCCTCCGGGCCGTAGAGGCAGGTAAGTCAGCAGGGATGGTGTATGACACAGGGGTTTAATCAGCCCTAAATTGAAGCAGTGTTTTTTAAAACCCACTGCTTCAAATTTAGGGCCCCCTCATCTACACATGCCCCTTCTTGACTGCAAACTACTCTGTTCAACAGAAATGAGCATCTTACAGCCTGAAAAACTAGGTTATAAGACAGTAAGCTACATTCAACAAAATTATGCCAAGTAGATTTGTTTGCTGGTAGAATTTTAAGAGTATAAAAGAGCAGGTTGATCTGGAAATACTCAACAAGAAGTGTTCTGATAGTTGCCCAGACCCAGATCCTAAAGAGTATTATATTTAGGTGCCTAACTTCCATGAAATAAACAGGAATTTGGCACCTGACTACCCAGAAGTGTTGGGTTCCCGTTAATTATCTTTATAAAAAAGCAGCATTTCATCAAAATTCAACTGCAAATATGTCTTATATTCTAGAAGCACCTAAGTGTGCTTTATTTTCTGTAACAAGCTAGACATACAGATTGCATTAGCACCTACTTTGAATCGTAAATGTTGAAAAGGCCTGTTTGTTCCAAAATAAAAATCCGTCTCTCTCGCCCTCACAATTTGCGGCAATTTAATCCATTATAGCAGCCTCAGTCCCTGCAAGACCTCACAACTGTCCCTCAGCAACATGTTTGCTACCAAAACTGTGAATGTCCTGTTATTTTTATTCATTTATTTATTTATTGTTAATTATGGTTGGCAGATGCCACCAAAACAATTACTTGGGAAGAAGGAATTCAAACTCTCTCCCACCCCCCGTAGTGCTACTTCGTAGGAAGTTCGCCTGGTTACGGAGAAGTAAAACGGAGACACAGATCTCTCTGGCAGTGGGGTGGGCAATAACTACGCCGGGAAGTCCGAGTCGTGGGGTGACATTATGCTCAGGCGGCGAAGGAAGCCGCCAGGGCGGCTCTAGTATCTCTCGGCGCTGTAGCGGGAGGTGTCCCCGCGCGCGGGCTGCGGTCCTGTGGGCTGTGGGCTGTGGCCAGAGCGAGGAGCACCTACAGCCCGATGGGGACAGCCTGTGGGCGAGCAGATCCTGGCCGAGCCCGATCCTTGCAGCCGGATCAAGGGGGAGGGAGGATGGAGCCGCTCCCGCGTGCCCGGGGGGGTGCGTTTTCCCGGGCTGCCGATCCGCATTCCCCGGGCTCCGGGTCCTCCTGCCGGGCACGAGGCTGGCACCGACCCGCCGCGGGGCGGCTCGGGAGCTTCCCCCGGCGCAACGACCCCCGGCACCCGGGGGCAGGTGCGCGCCGGGAGGATGCCTGGGAGGGACCCGGCCCGCGCGCACCTGCGCCCCGCCCTGGCCGCCTACCTCGAACAGGCGCCCGATCTTGTTCCTCTCCAGGTAGGCTTGGATCCGGGTCTGCTGGTGAGACGCCATCAAGAGCCGCCGAGCCGGGAGCGGGGGAGTCCTGTGCTCCGGCGAGCGCCCGAGC
>NW_017728886.1:211574911-211592842 GCF_001723895.1 Crocodylus porosus | reverse complement strand
GCAGCCGCTCCGGCCCCGCCAGCCGCTGCCTCCCTGGCGACAGCGCCGCTCGCCGAGCCAATGGCACAAGGTGCCGCTTCGCGAGCGCGGCTCCCGGCGCTGCAGCTCGCAGGGGCAGCGCAGCGACTACACCGCCCCCGGCCCGGCCCTCCCGCGCGCCCAGCGCCTTGCTGAAGTGTCTGCGGCGCTCGGGCCGCGCCCGCCTGCACGCCGGCTTCCACAGACCCGCACCTAACTCGCGAGGCGGCTGGCGCCGGCCGTCAGGTGGCGGGGCGGGGAGGGGAGAGGTGGGGAGGTGTCTCCATTTACCGCCCCCGCCCCTTGTACTGAATTCCCCCCTCCGGCTATATTATCTTTCCCTGACACTGGGGGCACTGTGCGCTGCAATAAAACAACTTCAAGCAGGGAGAGACCCCCACCCCCCCAGCAACCGAGGGTGTGCAGTCCCGGCTGTGTCAGGCTTCAGGTTTGACATATAACTTAGGTTATGGTTTGGATAGGGGTGATCCTGCCTCAGGCAGGGGGGCTGGACTAGGGCAGGGGTTCCCCAACTGGGGTACACAGGCCAAGTTGTCATGACAGATTTAATTATTATAATAATTGCCATTTAAGGGGTTAACATATAAAATGTATGCTGGTAGAGATATGCAAGCAGCTGGTAAAGCTGGAAGGGGGTATGCACTGTGATGAAAGTTCAGGAACCTCTGGACTAGATGGCCTCTAGTCCCTCCAGCCCTAACCAGCTCTGCTGAGCCCCACTGCAGGGAAGGGTAAAACTTCAGTGGTTTCCCAAGGTGCCAGGTAACCATCTATCTCAAAGAAACCGAACCACTTCCTTCAGGGTAGGTCCATCCATTCCCATTCTACCAGGAAAGGCCACAGCATAGGTTTCAGGATTTAAAATGTTCCGTGCTTTCATTCATCATCAGGGATTTGTTTCCCCCTTCACCTCATGCCTTTTAACAATAAAGTTCTTTTCTTTTTAAAAATTTTCTTTTCTTTTTAAAAATTTCCTGTAAAAAAGGAAAGAACAGGAAACAGTGCTCAAAACTGTGCCGGATTATGCAGAACCGTCAGCCTAGCTGCTGAATCAGGTTGTAAGGGCAAGAGTAGAAGCTGTTCCTGCTTCCAAAGGAAATGAATTTTGCTTGGAGTCAAGAGACGGTATGTTCTGGTCCCACTATGTATAGATCCATGAATTTCAAAGTCCTGGTTACTACTCCCAGACTCACACCTGGGAAGAGGTTGTGTGTGAGTCTATTTTAAAAAGCCAGTTTATCCTGCACCCTTGCAATACATCCTCAAATATAACTAATGCTGCCCAAGCTGTGTAGGATGTTTCTCTCTCCATTCAGGATCTAAGATTTGTAGATCTTTTTCATTCTCAGGCCTTCTATATCCATATCAGCTCAGAGTTGTAAGGATATATCCTCCAGTGGAAAGCTGTCAGGAACACTAAAATAACCTGGCATTACAAAATTTGATCAGTCCAGTGAAGATTAGCCTGATACAAAGGTAATCCTCAATGGTGAAAAACCAATATAGAAGTTCTTACTCCACTCTATATGAGACAAGAGGAACACAGCTGTACTTTCACAGCCTCTTGTGGCCATTACAGATGGCATAAATTAGAGCAGACCTTAGAAGACTTTGACATAATGCAAAAGTGCAATGGGAACAGCAAACTACCACTGTTCTACAGGCTGTAATAAGGAATACAGTAAAAAAAAAAAAACCCCAAAACCCCACAGTCAATAATGCAAACACAACCAGCAGCAGTGGCAGTAAGCAACATTTAAAATGAGGCCACCCCTCTACGTCACTTTTCAACATGCAATTTAGCTGAACCTCAAGATCTTTTAAAACCTAGAGGCAGTCTGTTTATTTGTTTGAGTTTGATATCATTTTTCTCTGTAATTTTCTCTCGGACCATTAATCCACATTCAGCTGTAAAGTAACCAATTTAGAGGCAAGCTTAAGTGACCATGATAAAAAACTCACCACAGGTGGGAAACCTCAAATAGCAACTGTGGTCTTCAGCATTAAGAGCACAACTTACCGATTTGCAAACAAAAGCAATCCCCCGCCCCACAAGCTTATGAATCAGGTCTCATAGCAGTAAATGGACCAAACAAAACAGGGAGAAATAATAACAGACAATTTCTTACCAAAAGCCTAGAAGTTGCTTTCAAGAGTGGATACTACTGTTTTCTTCCAGCAGCTCTCTAATGGAATACTATTAAATAAGAAAGTGGGGATACGTCCAACAGAGAGATTGAGCTCACTGGAATGATGGAACAGGAAGAGAAATTTCAACTTCTAGCACTTTGCCCTTCACCTTTGTTTTCCCCTTTTTACTAGAGTGTTCAACACTGTTGTCAGCAACATTAAGATTTCTATGAATAAGTGGCTCTAATTTCCAGGTTACTATTCCTTCTGGAAGCTTGGGAAGCATTTTTACAAGAAAGTAGTAAATTTTAAACAAGATTTTAGAAAACAAAAGGCGGTAAAATAGCGAGTCTTAAAATTGACTCTCTATTAATTTTAATATCAAACCATTACAGATTTTTAAAGCCTCTTGGATCATAAATGCAGTTTGGAACATGTATAATTCATTCTATGTGAACATTTCATTTAATATGAGGAACTTTATACTAGGCTACTTTAAACAAAACATTAATATGTCTCCTTGTAGTGCACTTTTAGATACCCAACAAGAATTAAAACAAGGACTTGTCACACACACAAGCACCACATATTCAGTAGGGCAAGAGTTGTCTTAGTTTAAAAGTCAATAATAAAGTCTCCCTGAAAGAGAATACAACATATATACCTCCTATGCAATAGCTGGGACTGAACTGTGAAAACAGAATGGCTGCAGAAATCCACAGAGGAAAATGGAGAGCTAAGTACTACAAAATGAGTGCTTTCAGAGCCATAAGTTTCAAGCTACCTACAACACTAATGAATGGTAAATAAAGACAGACAGAGCTGAAAATAGGGATAAGAAGGCCGAAAAAGCAGAAGTGGTCTCAATCTCATAACCTGGTGGTACTATTCGCATTCTCGCTCCCTCTCATCTCTCATCTTTGTCATTTCTAAGTGCCTTCCTGTAGTGCATTAAGCATCTTGACTAATATCTGTTAGGTTTGTTCTCTCACCCTCTTCCCAAGGGAAAAATGGGTACAGTATATTGTCTTGTTCTGATAAGTCATATTTGTGTTGGTCCTTAATTGCAGCTTCTCTGTTCTATGGGTCCATCCAATAATGTCACTTCCCACAATAACATTTTTCAAAATTTCAGGGGCTTTGCCACCCCTCTTAAAGTACCAAGAATTATTTACAGAGAAGTATTTGGTAGCTGTGTTGGTCTGAGAAAAAAAGAAATGTAAAACTCTAGAACTCTTGGTTCAGAGATTATATCTTTTATTAGATCAACTAAGAAATCACAAAAAAAAAATAATCTTTTTCACTGCATTTCTAACAATAAGAGCCCAATTTTCATTGACCAAGCTTCTGGAAAAATCAGGCTGTTAATGGAAAGGAGGTATTCTGCAGAGTGAATAGAACAACCACTGCCTGGCGGAAAGGAAATTGATAACTTGGCTGTCTGTAAAAGCACCCCGTGGGTCACAAATATTCAGCGCCAAGTCAATAATTTCCCTCTCTACTGGCTAAAAGTTGATCCATATGCTTTGCATGAAGTTTTTTTTTTCCAGATGGCATTTAGAATACAAGGGTACAAGAGAGATTTCATTATGTCTAAGAAAAAATCTGTGTGTGATATAGACATATATTTCTCCAAGATGGACACAGCTTTGTGGCACCCAGTTAGTTCTTTACACTAACAACACTGTTGTTATTCTGAAATTCTTTACTGAATTTTCTATGCAGGAATTGGCAACTCAATTAAAATTACTAGATTGTGACATTAAGAGAAAGTCAGTATTTCCAGATTCTTGGAGAGTTTTCTAACCCCCAAATAAAGTGTCGTTTGCAGAATAACCTTTTTTCCATAATAAGAAATAATTTTACAGAACAGCCTACTTTATAAGGTTTTTAAGAAACAGGGAAACATGAGATTTGCCTTGAAAAAAAAAATCTCAAAACAAAACCAAAAATCTCCATACTTTCAAAGGAATCCAGAGGAAGAAAGATAAAGAAAATCTTATTACTTCTATTTTCTACTCTTTTTTCCTTCTATTATTGTTGTCTGATTTTCTACTTCTGGACTTCTATGCACAGCCAATATCTACATCAGACAGAGGTAAGAGAGTCATCAGTCAGTGGTCAACTACTGCTGACTGTATGCTGTTTTGCTTTCAAAATGTATTTTTTTAAAAACAACACAAAGCCTCTCACAAATGTAGATGGAAGGAAAGAGAAATTAAATGAAACTAAATTAAATGAAAAAGAAAAGAGGATTTAAATCTACCTCCAGCAAGATAGACACAGTTCAGTTTGTGGACTGTCCGGGCAGGTTTAAGTGTTCTTCCACATACCTTTGTGTCTTTCTGGGGCTGATGTCATCTTAGTGTCTATTTCTTCTTTTATGTAGGAATTGACCCATTTGTCCAATGTAGACAGCAGGGGGCACTATAAACAGGTAATGGTATATATGATGTTGGTAGAAGAGCAGGCACCCCAGGGGCACTGCTGGTACCTGGGATAGTTGCAAGATCTGTTGGCTTGGTGAGATAAGGATTTATGTAGTCTGCTGCTGAAGAGATGCCATTTGAGGTTCGGGCAATGCCTGTAAGCCAGGACAAGCATATCCCCCTCCCCCCCCAGGCTGCCTTGAGATGGCTGTTATTTGCCAGGAAAGGCTGGAAGTCATTACTGATATATCCAAGGTGTTCAAACTGGGAGCTGTAGGTGACAACTATAGGGATTCTGTCATGCTTGTCATGGAATTGGCATTGTGGTAGGTTGAAGGGGACTCCATTGATTTGAGTAGCTACATTTTTGGGGTTGTGTTGTAAGTGTAGGAATCCCTGCTCCAGATCCTTAAGGCATGTATCCTGATCAGTGGGATTAGAGCTAGAGCAGTCACGGTTGTAATGTAGAACTTGGTAGTAAACAATGGATCTAGTGGTGTGCGTGGAACGAAAGCTATTTGTTTGGAAGTAGCTGTAGCAGTTGGTTCCTTTCTGATGGTCATCAGCCTGGGAAGTCAATGTGGTGGTAATGTAACCATGGTATAATATCATAGTAGTGTCCTAGAAACTAATGTATTGGGTGGAGTATTCCAGAGTCAGTTTTACAGAGGGCTGGCAGTTACTAAAATCCTGGTAGAATTTCTCTAGAGATTTCTTCCCACATGTCCATATGATGGTGATATCATTGATGTACCTTAGATATTTCAAGAGGATGAGAGGGCACCTGTGGAGGAAGTGTTTGTGTTATCCTTCTCCCCCTCTATTATATATCTGGAACTCCACAACCCCTTTTTAATTTCTTTCTAAGAAGCGCACACACCATCTGAATATTTCACTGCTTCATGCTGCTTAAAGTAATGGAGGTCTGCCAGGTCCTGATCTAGAAACTTTTCATTAGCTTCTTGTTTAGCATTATTCTAACAATGGAGGAATATTCTAGTTCAGATATTCTGTTTTGGGAATAAATTGAAGCCTCCTATATCCTTTCTACTGAGCTGTTCAATTTGCCCTCCATCCCAGATAAGTCATTCCCACACCCCATTTACCAATGTCACCTGAATGACTCAAATGCCAAAGCTTTGGTATAGTTTTTGTTTTGTTTTGTTTTGTTTTTTAATGACATTAATAAAAGCTGTCACTGTATAAACATAATTTTAAGCTTAGACAACCTTAAGCTTCCTGCCCTTTTTCAAAGACTTACATCAAGATAAGGGATATACAACATTTAAAACAGGGCCAAATTCAACCCTGATATATGTTGGTCTGAATTTTGTCCTGAACAGGCTGTGATCTTCAGTAATGTCATAGCAGTGCTTTAAACAGGACAGTGGCCACAAATTCTTAGCTTCAGTAATCGTACATTTCCTATTCTCTGTAGAATAAGAACCCTTGAGAATCTGATGATTTATTATCCTCAAAGTCTCATGCAACATAGACAAGAATAAATCACTAGGAAATCCCGGATTCAAAACCCCATTGTGTGTCTTAAGGAGAATGAATAGCTGTGCCTATGGGAAAGAATTTACTTTGTTTCCTCTTATTCTGGGATGGGAGTTATGCAATTTGTCATTCATCACATTCACCTTACCCTGTTCATTTGGTGGTTTTGGATTTTTTTTTTCCTAATTCTATTCAGCATACAGCATTTCTGGACTGGAAAATTCATCTAACCATAATGTGTACCAGTCAAGCACAGTTAAGGTCATATTAACAACCCAGCCATAACTAGATAAGAATGTTTTCATTCTTTAGTTCAATATTTTATTTTACTGTTGATTTAGTTCACTGTATATTATATTAAGCCGTTTTCAGTCCCTATGTAAGAGAAAATGTATGATTACTCTTCACCTAGAGAAAGAGTTTTGTTTTACTTAGTATACTAAAAGGTCTAACCTGTATACACATACAGTCTCAGCATTATTGAGGAAGAAGCTCAATGAAAAATTTGAATAGTGGAAAACTGCAGACAAAAGGAGGGTTGCAAAAAGCCATATTAGAAATAAACAGTGGCTTAAGATATGTCAGTTTACTTATCACCAAAGTCATATTCCTTCAGTTTAGCTATGAACCCTTTTTCTGTTTGATACATGATACATTATTAATTTTATTATTACTTTAGTATCTATGAGTCCTTATCATGCAGAAGAACCCTACTGTGCTTGGTACTCTACAAATACAGTGAAGGAAGATGGTGCCTTCCCCAACCAGCTTACAGTCTGGATGGATAGAGACAAATGTGGGAGTAAAAGGGAACAAGGTGACAGTAAAAATTATGATAGGCAGCAGTCTGAGCACCCACACCTTTGCAAAGGTGTAGATTCCTTGATAGCATCAACAAACAAGCCTAACAATGAATGACACTTTCGCCATAGAAATTGCAAGTTGTATTCCTCTTCCTTGTTTGAAATGTTCGCCATTATTAATTAATGTTAGCAGCACATAACAAGATTATAGCAAAAATCTTCCTGTATTGATGCCAGCCCACATGAACATTTTTTTCCTGTAATAATACTATTTGTTTCATTTGAATTAAAGGTGTAACTCCAGCTGGTTGCTGAAGACCTGATAGTCCTATGTGGGCCAGCCACTAGAGGGGGCTAAATAGTCACATTCTGCTAGTGCGGTTTACATTTATAACCTGGTTTGTGAAAAAGAGCCCAGATCTTTCATATGCAAATACCATACCTATATCACCAGTCAGCTTTGGCTTTGGCCCTAGTCACACAGCTCTTAAGGATGCACATTGTCCTCTGATACCAAGGTCTATGACAGGGCACAGTTGAACCTTAAAAACTCACTTTTTGGAAAAACATAAGCTTTTGAAGACGACAGCCTACTTTATCAGATGTATGTAGCCAATGTACATAGCATCTGATGAAGTCAGCTGTCGCTTATGAAAGCTTATGCCTGTCAAACTAGTTAGTCTATAAGGTTAGCTTCAGTGCAGTACTTGTGCTTTTCTGATAAGGACATGCTAAAGTGCTTTCTTGGATCTTGTCCTTAGCTAATGTTCAGATTATTCAATGTACATAACAAGTAGAACATTGTCTTCCTGTTTTTAGTTACTTTTCTTCAACAATGGAAATTAAAGTTTTTTGAGGATTGTCCTTACCTAAAGAAAACTCTCAAAGAGACATATAGGTTGGCTTTCTTACTGTTTTTTTTAGTGAAGGCAAGGTAGATTTGCAAGGTAGTTAAATCAGAGATGTATTTTTTTAGTTCCAGAGCAGACCCAAGAGTCAATTTCCTCTTGGAAGGTCTATACTAGTGATTTTTCACCCAGGATGTCATGGCATACTGACTTGCTATTAGATATTTTTAAGGATCAGGGCTCAATATTAGCACTGTTAGGCATGCAGACATCTACACATGATTCACAAGATAAACCCAGAGATTTCAGATAGGAATTCAGAGTATCCAAACACTCTGACCTGTTGCAGTCTTGCTGAGCTCTTTTCAACAAGAGAATTGCTTTATTTTTTTTTTTTTGGTAGTAAAAAAAATAACGCAAAAGCTTTAGCACCTTGCATCTAATGAGGGGTGCCTTGAATTTAAAAATGTTGGGGACTATTGATCAATACCATCACTACCAAATGAATTGCAATTAAAATTATCAAGAAAGTGATTTTAGAAAATCATGAGGGTTTTTTTTTTTTTTGTATTCATTTTTTAATACACATGAATTTGGGTTCCTGTTTATCTCATGATTTTTAAGTTTCCGTACAATTATTGCCTTGAGCTGAGGGCTAGGCTACATGACATTGCAAGGCCCCTTCTAGCCCTACTTTTCTATGATCCTATGAGTGACTGGAAATCTTAGTTTTTCATCTTTAAAAGATTTTGTAACATTTTTCAGCTCCAGAAGCTGAAGAAAAGAAGACCATACATGACAAAAAAGTGAGAGTTGGTAACATATTTTGTTCTTGGTATCAGCTTTATTAGAGTTGAATTTGGAAAGGATAGCCTGGGATTGGGATTATGGTCACTCCTTTTGTCATGTAAAAATCTGTTCAAACATATGCATCTGGATTTTGCTCAAAAGGAGGAAAGAAAAGATGAGAAGAAGTCATCTTGATTTCCTGAAGCAGAGAGCTCAACAACCGTTCAGCAGACGTATCTCACCCCTAGTTCCTTTGAACTTGTTCCTGGTTATTCATAGTATTTTAGAAGGCCTGTACATGAGCCGATGCACTGTAATTACAAGTCTGCTGGAGTGTGGTCATTACCGTGCTCCAGCCTGCCTCCGCTTCTTATGAATCAGCGTCCCCATGCTTCAACGTGGCAGTGGGGGCGCTTTATCTCAAGTTCAGTTGACAAGTTGCACCTTGCATACTAAATAAATCAGAGACGCATAAGTTTTTTTAAGCAACAGATATATATTATTAATGGACTGCAGGGAACAGGTTTGAAACAGAAAGCAGTGATTTAAATACAAAGGATAGGAGAAGGGGAAGGTAACAATGCAGCACTGCTAAGAGAGGCAAGTTGAGTAAAAAAGAGAAAAACAAACCCGTTGACCCACCAATGGTCATAGGGTTTATAAAACCTAGTTCAGGTAACTGGAAACGAATCCAGAGTCTCTGCTGAGACCATACTTAAGACAATCTGGTTTGTGGATAATTTCTTGCTCTGCAATTTCCCATTAACGTCAGATTTAAAACATTTTGTTGTTTAAGAACAGCTACCCTAAGGTCACTAATGGAATGCCTAGGGATGTTAAAGTGTTCTTCTACAGGCTTTTGTGTCTTTCTGGAATTGATGTCAGACTGGTGTCCATTCATTCTTTTATTAAGGATTGCCCCCATCCGTCCAATGTAGACAGCAGAGGGGCACTGAAAAGAAGTGGTGGCATACAGGATGTTGGTAGAAGAGCAGATAAGTGAATCTTGGATGTTATAATCTGTGTTTGGTCCAGTGCTGATGCAGTTTGTGTTGATGAGGGAGCACAGCTGGTATCTGAATCCAGAGCAAGGTTTGGTGCCTTGGGGAGAATAGGAGTTAGGTAGTCTGTTGCTGGGAAAATGCCATTTCAGCTTTTGGGACTGTCTGTAAGTCAGGACGGGTTCTTCTCCCATGGCTACATTAAGATGGTTGTCATTTGCTAGGAGAACTTGTAAGTCATTAATGATGTGTCCAAAGTTCAAGCTGGGGGGCTGTAGGTGACAACTTTAAGGATTTTGTTCTCTTTGTCATGAGGTTGATATTGTAGAAGGTCAGAGCCAGACTCGTACCTTCCTCTTTTGATTTCAGTGGCTATGGTTTTGCAATTGTGTTGTAAGTGTAGGAATCCCTGTTCTAGATCCTTAAGGTATGTAGCCCCGTCAGTGGGACCAGAGAAGATACAGTTGTCATGTAGAGCTAGATGGTTACAATGGATCTAATGCTGTGCTTAGGGAGAAAACTGGTCACATGATGAACCATGTAGTGGTTGGTTGGTTTCCAATACAATGTGGAAGTGATATGGCCATTGCAAATTTTCACCATGGTGTCTAAGACATGTATATGGTGGGTAGAGTATTCCAGAGACAGTTTGTTGGAGGGGTGGAAGTTATTAAGTCCTGATGGAGTTTCTGTAGAGATTTCCTCTCAGGGGTTCATATGATGAAAATGTAATTGATTCACTTTTGGTGTAATAAGGGGAGGAGAGGGTAATTGTGGAGGAAGTGAACTTCAAGGTCTGTCATAAATATGTTGGCATACTGGGGGGGCCATACATTTGCCCATGACAGTGCTATTGGTTTGTAGTTACAGGGATTCTCCAAACGTGAAATAGTAATGAATGAGAACAAAGTGGGAGAATGTGATGAAAATAAAAATGGTGTCATCACCTGGGATAGTGTTCTTTATACCTTGTAATCCATTCTCATGGGGAATATTGGTGTATAGAGATGTGACATCCTTGGTATGTAATATGCGGGTAACAGGAAGGTTGCCAATGGAGCCTTGTTTCTTTAGGAAATCAGGTGTTTTTCTAGTTGATGACTGCTCCATTGGCATATGGGAATAGAGTCAATGTAGCCAGAAACTTCCTCTGTAATAATGCCAGTGTCAGAGAAAACAGGGCATCCTGGATTGCCAGATTTGTTGATTGTGGGTAATAAATAAAAGTTGCCTGGCCTAGGTTCTCAGGAGGTGGAAGCATTCAATTTCTCCTGGGTTTCTGGAGGCAGTATTTATAAGAGGCTGTTTAGTTCCTTCTGGTATTATGGCATGGAGTCCTTGGCCAGGAGTTTGTCAAACTGTGTTGGAAAGCTGGTTCTCAAGTATATGCTGTTTGCCCATGACAACAGTGGCATCCCCCTCATCAGCCTGTTTTATGATAATATCAGGGTTGTTTTTAAGACTGAGTGTGGATCTCTGTTCCTCAAGACTGAGGATGTAACATAAGCATTGTTGGTTTCTGACAATCTCAGAGTGGTCACAGAGGTGGAAGCACCTCTAGGTCTAGAGATGTGCTGTAGTCCTCAGGTGGCTTCCAGGAGCTGTCTTTCTTCCTATGATTTGTATGGGTCAGGTCTGTTGTGGTTTCTTTGTCATGAAAATAGTCCCTTGGTTTTAGGTACCAGAAAAAAGCCTCAAGGTCTCCATACAGATGCATCCTGCTTAGATGTGGAATGGAGCAAAGTATAGACACCTCATTTGGGCTGAGGATATGATTGAAAAGGCTGACAATCTTACTGTGGATTGTAGAAGTGTTGTTGGAACATGTAAGTTTGGAAACTTTTGTTCCCTTTATCTTCTTTAAAGGAGTGAAGGTGTGTTTATGATACTTCAGGGGAGGATACAGATATCTCTTCTTGATAAATGTCTATTATGTCTGGGTGGTTCCATACAGTTTGTTAGTTCTGCAACTCTGATATTTTTAGAACACTGATAAGTAGGGACCGTCGTAAGTCAGAAAAGTGGCAGTTTCTGCAATCGCCATGAAAAATGGCATTTGCTGCAATTTTCTGTTGGAATTGCCTAGAAAAAAATTCAAACTTATTAAAAATAAAATGTTGGCTCCCCAGCAGGAGCCAGTAATCCTCATGGCCACTGCTGCTCGTTTTCACAGCCCACCAGCAATGGGATGGTGCTAGCTGGCAGAGAGGCATGAAAGGAGCAGCCAAGATGATGGCCACTCCCCTGTCTCTCCTCCCCCACTGGGACCTCTCCACCAGTCAGTAGCAAAGGGTGGGCTACAAAAGTGGAAGCCTCTCTGCCAATCAGTGGTGAGGGGCAGGGCCACTGCAAAATGCCCATGAAAGTGGCTGTGCACACTATGAGTGGGCCACAGAAAACCCTTTATCTCACTCCAATTTAGGTAGGTCCCTACTAATAAAGACGGTTTCTTAATTTATCAGAGAAAGTAAAGCATAACTTGTCAGAATAGGATGTGTGATACATAAAGCTGACTGGATCGGTCACTGGAAGTCCCTTTGTATGATACTAATTTGCTTGCATCTGATCAGAAAGAAGACATTTGAGTGTATCTGAGCAAGTTTGTGTAGACTGATAGCAGTCCTTTTCCTTTAGCTCAGTGGTGTCATCCACAGGTAGAGAGGTATTTAGCCATGCTTAGCTGAAGTCAGGCAGTAAGGCAGGGTAGAGTTGCACCTCGTAGACCAACTAAATCAGAGAAGCTCTCATGAGCAACAGCTTACTTCATCAAATGCTATGAAGGGAATATGTTATGCTGTGAGTATTAGCAGCATTCAGGATAGTGCAGATTTTTTTTTTAATTTAAATGTTCTGTATTCCAAGCCAAATTTGCCCAATCAAATTCCAAATCCATGAGTCAGTCCAGAACCATAAGTGGCCCGACTACCAGCAAACATCCTCCACCGCCATCTAGGACTTCAGATGTTTCCAAATCCTTTGGCAGGCATCCTACCTGCAGGTCCAAGCCCAGAAACTTGGGGTTCGATGCCTCTGAATTTTGCTTGCTCTCATCCATATGGCCACAGAAGCAAGCTAGGGAGGAATCATCCCTTTCCATAAAGTGGGCATAAAGCCAAGACATTCCCACTCCAGCAGCTAAGTGACAGCTTTACTATCATTACCTTGGCAGATACTATCTCCATGCCTGGAAAGTGATCTTCCCCCAGGTGCAACTAGGAAGACCACCTCATTGGTCACGTTGTTTCCCTTGCCAGGCAAGCATAGACACTATGCTTGATTCAGGCTATTGCAGATGTATCTTATTCTTTCTAAGGCAGGGAAATGAGGTGCAGCTGGAGAGTCTTTCCCTAAGAAAGCCACTTCTTGTGGAAACTGCTGGATACATGGTGACCAATGATTTGTTTAACTGGAAAGGAAGATCAATATTTCTGCTATGTAATTTGGGGCATAAAATTTCTGCTACAACCTAATTTGATTAAATTTACAGGCTGTTGTCCTGGTATTAAAATAGCATGTGTGCAGATCTTCATATACTCTTGCTCTAATAATGAATTATATTCTCTACCTGATGCACAAAGTCTTAGCCATACAGCTGTCTATCACAGACACTTAGGAGCTTGCATCCACTGGGGGTGAGGACTTGCAGAAGGGAGAGATACAGCTCCATATAGAAACACCAGTACACACAAGCAGCATATTAACAGAATTACAAAGACCCTAGAAACGTATCCCATATAAATGAGCACACCCCAAAGTGATGGGCAAATCTGGTAACGCTGCTTCCCAGCCAGTCAGCCCCCAGCCTGTACTGGTTCATCCTAAGTGCAGGACTTTGCATTTGTCTTTGTGGAACCCCATGAAATTTCTTTTGGCTCAATCCTCCAATCTGTCTAGTTCCCTCTGCATCCTAGACCTACCCCCTAGTGCAGTGGTCTCCAAACTTTTTTGTTCGTGCACCCCATCAGTAAAAAAATTTTGAGCATGCACCCCCAATATATGTATATTTATATAAATATAAATTCTAATATTTTCTTCCTGCACCCCAATGGCTCATCTTACACACCCCACTTTGGAGACCACTGCCCTAGTATATCTACTACTCCCCCAGCTTGGTGTCATCTGCAAACTTGCTGAGGATGCACTCTGCCATCTTCCAGGTGATTGATGAAGACATTGAACAAAATTGGCCCTAGGACCAACCCCTGGGGCCCTAGAATGACCCCTGGAGCGCTCTACTCGATACTGGCTGCCAACTAGACATTGAGCCATTGATTACTACCTATTGAGCCCAACAATCCAGTCAGCTTTCTGTCCACCATCCTTTCATCCAACCCATACTTCTTCAGCTTGCTTGCAAGAATGCTGTGGGAGACATATCAAAAGCTTTGCTAAAGTCAAGGGGCATGTGTAGATTAAATGGGGACCCTAAATTGAAGCGGTGGGTTCATAAACCCACCGCTTCAATTTAGGGTGAAGTAAGGTGATCCTCCCCCTCTATATGACATTGGTCAGGCCGCAGTTGGAGTACTGCATTCAGTTCTGGGTGCCGCACTTCAGGAGGGATGTGGACAACATTGAGAGGGTCCATAGGAGGGCCACTCGCATGATCAGCGGGCAGCAGGGCAGGCCCTATGAGGAGAGGCTATGGAACCTGAACCTGTTCAGCCTCCACAAGAGAAGGCTGAGAGGGGGTCTGGTGGCCATCTATAAACTGGCCAAGGGAGACCAGCAGGCCATGGGAGAGTCCCTGTTCCCCCAAGCACTACTGGGAGTAACAAGGAATAATGGCCATAAGTTGACAAGAGAGAAGATTCAGGCTAGATATCAGGAGGCGGTACTTCACAGTCAGGGCAGCTAGGATCTGGAACCAACTTCCAAGGGAAGTAGTGCTCACTTCTACCCTGGGGGTTCTTCAAAAGGAGGCTGAATAGACACCTTGCCAGGGTTGTTTAACCCCAGCATTCTTTCCTGCCCATGGCAGGGAGTCAGACTTGATCTGCTCAGGTCCCTTCTGACCCTACCAACTATGAAACCCCTGTGTCATGCATACACCCAACACTTACCTGCCTCTCCAGTGGTGGTGGGGGGATGGCAAGCAGCCAGCAGGCAAAGTGGTCCCTGGGCTGTGGGTGGGGCTGGTACTTCCCTCCATGGTAACAGCACCCCCCCCCCCTCCAGGCAGCACCTGCCAACAGGCACCAATCTTGGGCAGTCCTGGGGGATACCTCAGCCATAGAGGGAAGCAATGGCCCCTGTACAGCTCAGGCAGGCTCGGGCCCCTATGGGCCCCTGTGCAGCTCAGGCAGGCAGGCTCGGGGTGGGGGGGGGCATAAATCAGGCTCACCACTTTTCTTGGGCAGTCTGTCTTCCTGGGCTGCTGCCAGGCTGCCTGCAAGGCTTCCTGCAGAACCATGGAGCTGCCCAGAGCCCAGTACTTTGCTATAGAGGAGGAGGAGTTTTAGTTTGTACACAAATTCCAGCCACCGTAGGAAATTCAGTGGCATAATGTGCCTTAAATGACTTGGGGCACAGCAATCTGCCACTGAAGCATACAAACACCAACACCATTAAAGTGGTGCAAACACATCTAGCTCACTTTAAAGTGTTGTGCATACATGTCCCTCATTTGATCTACACACGGCCAAGGTATATTACATCTACTGCTTTTTCCACATGCACAGAGCCAGCCATCTCATCATAGAAAGCACTCAGGTTGGTGAGGCATGACTTGCCCTTGGTAAATCCTTGCTGACTGTTCCTAATCACTTTTTTCTCCTCTAAGGGTGCATCCACACAAGTGCACATGTGCCTTTTGCCCCAATTCAAACTCCTTTGAGGCAGGGCAAGAGGCACATGCAGGAATGAAAAAATGTTCCCCGTGCTGCAAGTTTGCAACACAGGGAGAAAATTAGACAATATCAGGGGTCAAATAAAAACCTGGGAGAAAAAAACGGGTCACAGCACGGTCTGGGACAGCTCTCCTGAGGCTGGAGGCAGCAGGGGAAAGTCTCTGTGGCTGAACCTAAGGCAACTGGAGGCTCAGTCCTCCAGAGATGGTCTGGCAGAGTGCCAGAGTGTCTCTACGATTGACCCTTTCCCCAGTCTTGAAGCACACTACCTGCCCCTGGTGGGCAGGCAGCGGTGCAAGCTGCAGGGACCTGAACCCAGCTTTTGCCAGGTAAGCGGAGGATTGGGGGGCACTGGAAGAGGGGGGAGGGGACATTGAGAGGATGGAGACAGCAGGGGAATGAGCAGGGGGCTGGAGACTGCCCTGGAGGCATTCCCCTGCTGTCCTCTTCTCTCCTGAGGCTGAAGGCAACAGGGAAATGTTTCCAGGGCTAAATCCATCCCCCTGCTTGTCTCCAGCCTCAGGGGAGCAGGGGGCTAGAGACAGCAGGGATATGCCTCCAGGGCTGTCTCCAGCCCCCTGCTCCTTCCCAAGGCTGGAGACAAGCAGGGAAAGGAGTAGAGGGTTGGAGAGCCTCCCACTCACTCTCTGCCAGTGAGTGTGGTGGGGCTGGGAGAGCAAGCAGGGAGCTAGGGGAATGAATACAGGGTGGGGGTAATGAATGGGGAGCCAGGGGAACCAATGGGGGTCGTGGGGGGGGAAATGAGCCTCCTGCTCATTCTCCTATTCTCTCCTGCCTCCTGCTTGTTCTCTTGCTCATCTCCAGCCTCCAGAGTCTGGAGAAGAGAAGGGGAATGAGCAGAGGCTGGAGACCATCGGGGTGGGTGCGGGGAAGCTGCTGCCCCTGGGGGCAGGGTAGTCCATGGGCGGGGGCAGGGGAGCTCTGCCCTCTGGAGGGTAGGGGACCATTGGCAATACATATGGGGTGCACATGCACTCCCTGAGCATGGCAGTTCACCCCCTCAAAAAAAGTGCTACCGACACTGCCAGTGGTGTCTGCAGGTAGTCAGCGATCACTGCTGGCCACTGCTGTTGCTGCCAGTGGTGTCTGTGGGTGCTCGCCACTCACTACCCCTCTCCTTGCTGCTGACAGTGCTGGTGGCATCTTTGGGAGCTCCCTGCTTACCACTGCCACCATGCTCCCACCGCTGCCAGCACTGCCATGCCCCACCAGCCGCCAGGGGAATGCGGCATTCATGCAGGGGAGCCACCCCTCCTAAGCAGCTCCTAAGCAGCCCCACACCCATAGTCCCCCCACACCTACCCGCACAGTGATTCACATCCCCCACCCCCTCCTCAAACCCCACATGCCCCCATCACACACCCACCATGTGATAAAGAAACCCAAAGCAAACATTAAAACATATAGATATTTAGGATTTATTTTATTATGATGCTAGAGACACTGATAGGCTTCCAAATTTCTTTAACATTGTAAATATAACAATAAAACATTGCCCATTTGATCAAATCCCCTTTCTCTCTCTCTTTTGATCTAATAGTGGAAGAATGTGGATTTTGGGGTATTTTAAAAAGTGAATTTGGGATGCTGCTTCAGCAGTCTAGCTGACACAAGAGGTTATTGTCCCCAGGTACCAATTGCCTTGGCCCCAGAAGCCCCTGTCTATTTGTATCCTTCAAGTATCATGGGCTCTAAGGCCCACCTGGTTAACTAATAGCCCCTACTGTGTGGGGCCAATGGGTAAAAGATGCAACAGAATTCTTGGGACAAAAAAGGCAAAAAACAGTATAGGAGTGTTGTGTGGGTCAGAGGGTCAAAATGTGAACATAAGTGCACCTGAGGGGGACACCAAGCAGAGCCCCCTATGCCATACCCACTGGTCCTCAAAGGCATCCAAGGAGCTAATGGACACCGCCCACTGGTGCTCTGCCTGGAGACATGCACGGACAAGTGAGAGGAAAGTGACCCCATAGTCTCCAGGCACCTTCCTGGCCACAGCCTCCTCCCTGGTCAAATACAGGGCCCACTTGACCAGGGCCAGGAGGAGGTTGACCAGGAGACCCTGGGACTTGGTGGGGCCATGGATGGGGTGACCAAAAACAAAAAGGTGGGGGGTGAAATTCAACCAGAACCTCAAGAGGAGGCTCTGGAGGTGGAGGGGCTACAGCCTGTTGCACTTGAGGGTCATGCGTGCCAGGGTCTCCCTCTGCCCATAGAAGGAGACCAGGGTGTCTGTGAAGCTTGCCACATACACACCCATGACAACGGTTCCACAGACAAGCTGCCAGCTGAGGTCCCCAGTGGCTCATGGAATGAGGGTGGAGTACAGACTCAGCCACTGGGGTGCCCCAGCCATGCCCTCGCTGAGCAGGTCCCGGCACTTGGTGTCTGGGCTGGATGTGAGGGCAGCATAATGTACAGTGCGGCACACGAGCATATAGACATGACGGCAGAAAAGTGGACTGGCCTGGTGTCCTCCAGCCAGCTCAGGTTTCATAGTTTCATAGTTTCTAGGGTCAGAA
>NW_017728886.1:211563642-211573961 GCF_001723895.1 Crocodylus porosus | reverse complement strand
TTGCCTAGGATTGAAGTAAGACTAACCGGCCTATAGTTTCCCGGGTCCTCCTTCTTCCCCTTTTTGAAGATGGGAACCATGTTGGCCCTCTTCCAGTCCTCTGGCAACACACCAGAGCACCATGAGTGCTTGTAAAGCCGCGCCAGGGGTCCTGCAATGATCTCAGCCAATTCCTTTAGTACTCTAGGGTGGAGATTGTCCAGACCTGCTGACTTGAATACGTCCAATCCCTCCAGAAGCTCCCTAACTAGTTCCTCACTGACCCTTGGCCTAGGTGCACCTCCCCTGGGGCCTGAGGGGGGCCCAATGGCAGCGTGGTTGTTCTAGTCCCTGCTTAGGAAGATGGAGGCAAAGAAATCATTAAATATGTTGGCTTTATCGTCTGGTGTGACGACCAAATTTCTTAACATGTCCTACAGGGGCCCCACATTACCCGGAACCTTCTTTTTACCCCCTATGTATTTAAAGAAGTACTTCTTATTGTCCTTAATCTGGGAAGCTAGTCCCAGTTCCACCTCCGCCTTGGCCTTCCTGACTGCCCCCCTGCATCCCCAAGCAACTGCAGTATAGTCATCCCTGATGATGTCCCCTCTTTTCCACTATATTACGCCTCCCTTTTAGCTAGGAGACATTCCGGATGCTTTTGGTGAGCCATGGGGGCTTGTGTGCCCTCCTGCTCCTTTGATCCTCGTTGGGATTACCTCTCTTTGGGGAAAGGTGAAGTCCATCCAATCCAAGCATGTCTCTCATCGTGATGTGCCGGTCATGGTTGAGGAAGCCAAAGCCCGCCTCGAGACGCCATTCCTGAAACCGCCAGTTGGTCTCCACGATGCACATTTCATGCCGTCTGCCTCGTCCACTCACTGGCAGGATAGAAGAGAAAACCACCTGTGCGCCCATCTCCTTTAGCATGCACCCTAGAGCATGATAGGTGGTGGAGTGGGAAGTGCCGTGAAGCTGGGTGAGGCACTGGCCCCACAACTAATTCCAGTGGGCTGGCAGACATGGGGCGGGGGTCAGGGACCACCACCACACAGGACCTGGTCAACAAAGGTAAGGGCATTGGGAGGTAGGGCAGATTGACTCCTGGACCAGAGGGCAGGTTGTACATGTCATGGGTAGACCCATGCACTGGACCAGTGCACAGGAGTCCACCCACTCCTGCCTATCATAGTCCAGGAGGTCTCCAGGAGGTCGAGGTGACACCAGAATCAACGTCTGTCACAACTGGGTGCCTCTGCTGCCAGCATCCAGCTGGGGGTTCCAGACGAGGGGCTCGAAGAGCAGTTTGGCACCCTGCATGAATGTTGCGGGGGACCTGGAGGTAGAGACCAGCCTCCAGGCCCGGAGAAGGTCCTGGTAGAAATATGGCAGCCCTCACAGAATCTGCAGGGAGAAGCCCCGCAGGCTGAGAAGCTGCCAGTTGTATTGGAGCCCCTGGAAGTGGCGGAGAAAAGTGCGCCCCAGGTGGCCCCATGCCTCATGGCCACCAACACCATACAGCAGTCACTGCAAGGCCTGAAGGTGGAATGCCAAGACCTGGCAAACCAGGCCCTGGCTGCCCTCCCTCAGGGGGAGGCTCAGGACCTCTGCAGCGACCCAGTGCCATCCCAGCCAGAAAAACTCCAGCACCCAACTCTGGAGTCCCACCAGGACCTCAGGGGGCACAAGCAGGGTGTGTAAGTGGTGCCAGAGCATGGACAGGACCAGCTGGTTCAGCATCAGCACTCTCCCACACAGGAAGAGACATCACAGGAGCCCTGCCCATGCCTGGAGCCACTCCACCACCCTTGCCTCCAGCTGGTGCCAGTTCTCTGGCAGGGAGGGGTCTGTGGGGGATAGGTAGACCCCCAAGTAGAGCAGCAAGCCCATACCCCAGTGGATCTGGTGAAGCGTGGGTGGGAGTGAGCCCACCTGCCACCCGTCACCCACCGCCACTCCAAAGCTCTTGACCCAGTTGACCTGGGCAGAGGAGGCTGCTGAGTACAATGCCTGGCAGGCCTCCACCTGCGCCAGGTCGCCTGAGTCCTGGACCATGAGGAGTATATCATCAGCATACACTGACAGGACCAGTTGCACTGCTATCTCCCGAAGCATCAACCCCACCAACCACTTCCTCAGGAGAGTGAGGAAGGGCTCCAGGGCCAAGGCAAACAGCTGGCCTGACAGCAGGCAGCCTTGACGTACCCCTCTCCTGAAAGGAATGGGCTCCATCAGGGTCCAGTTGAGCTTAACCAAACACTCTGCAGAGGTGTACAGCACCTGGAGAGCCCACAAAAAGCAGGGCCCAAAGCCAAAGGCCCGCAGCGTGTCTGTGAGGTACCTGTGATCCACTGTGTCAAACGCCTTTTCCTGGTCCAGGGATAGAAGGGCAAAAGACAGGCCCTCCCAGCATGCTAGCTCCAGGAGGTCCTGAGCCAGGTTCAGGTTGTCGAAGATGGAACGTCTGGGTACCACGTATGTCTGGTCAGGATGCATCACGTCCATCAACATCGACCACAGGTGCAGCAAGATGGCCTTCACTACAACCTTGTAGTCCATGCAGAGGAGGGACACGGAACACCAATTCCTTAGGTCACAGGGATCTCCCTTCTTCAGCAGGAGGGTCAGCACAGCCCTTCAACACAACACAGGAAGCACCCCACTTCCCTCGGATTCGGCCCAGACTGCAGTGAGGTCTGGGCCAAGGATGTCCCAGAAAGCCCGGTAGAACTCCAAGGTCAGCCTGTTGATGCCTGGAGCCTTGTTGCCAGGCATCAGGCAGAGGTTAGCTAAAAACTCAGCCAGAGTGAGAGGAGATTCCAGCCAGTCCTGATCATCCATGATGACCTGTGGGAGACCCTCCCACAGGGTCTGACAGGCCTCAGCATTGGTCAGATCCAGGGAGAAGAGCTCTTCATAGAAGGCCCGCACACACTGGCACATCTTGCTTGGATCCATGAGGGGGGGTGCCATCACCCACCAGTAGGCAGGTCATGTACTTCTTGGCCCCCCATCTCCTCTCCAGGGCATAGAAGAAGCAGGAGCTGCAGTCCATCTCTGGAAGGAACTGGATACAAAAGTGGACAAATGCACTGTGGGCATGGTGGTCATCCAGAGCATGAAGCTCTTCCCACCTCTCCTGACACTCTCCACACAGTGATGGGTTGGTGGCCAGGCACCTCTCCAGCTCTAACACTTCCCGCTCAAGCTGCTTCTGGACCACTTCCCTCTTCTAGGTGTGCCCCCGAGTGTAGCCATGGCAAGCAAGCCAGATGCACACCTTCCCAACATCCCACCATCTCCGAGCCAAGGGGAAATCTGCCCATTGCTCCCGCCAGGCCAGCCAGAACTCACAGAAAATCTTCCTGAAGCCCACATCCTCCAGCAAGCTGACACTGAAATGTCAGTAGGCTGAGTCCGGATGCACAGGCCCCAGCATGGCCTGAGCCCAGACAAGGTGCTTTCCACCCCAGAGTTCTGAGGGAATTGGCAGGGGTTATTGCAGAGCCCCTGGCATGGCTTTATGAGCACTCATGGTGCTCTGGTGAGGCACCAGAAGACTAGGAGGTGGCCAATGTGGTCCCTATTTTCAAAAAAGGGAAGAGGGGGGACCCAGACAACTGTAGGCCCATTAGTCTTACTTCGATCCTGAAGAAGCTCTTTGAGAAAATTATCCAGGAGTACATCTGTAAAGAACCAGTAGCGGGGGATGATGCTCAGGGGCAAGCAGCATGGGTTCATTAGGGGCAGGTCCTGTCAAACCAACTTGATTGCCTCCTATGATCAGGTCAAAAAATCATTGGACACAGGAGTTACGGTGGATGTAGTCTTTCTAGACTTTAGGAAGGCCTTTAACACTGCCTCTCACCCCATTCTCATTAAAAAACTAGACTACTGTGGCATTTATGCTTACACAGTCAGATGGGTCACCACACCTGGGCTGAGGGGCCACACCCAGAGAGTGGTAGCAGATGGGTCATATTCAACCTGGAGGGATGTGGGCAGTGGAATCCCCCAGGGCTTGGTCCTCAGGCCCGCACTATTCAATTTCTTTATTAGCGACTTGGACAAGGGGGTGAAAAGCACCCTCTTCAAATTTGCTAATGACACCAAGATTTGGGATGAGGTGGGTGTGCTAGAAGGAAGGGCCAGGATACAACTGGACCTGGACAGGTTACAGGGGCGGGCGAATGAGAATAGGATGGGATTCAATACTGACAAGAGCAGGGTACCACATTTGGGCAGTAAGAACCAAAGCACACCTATAGGCTGGGGAACTCCCTTCTCAAAAGCACAGTGGCAGAAAGAGATCTTGGATTCATTATCGATTCCAAAACAAACATGAGCTGCCAATGTGAGGACGGGGTCAGTAAGGCTAACTGCACCTCATCATGCGTCCACAGATGCACCACAGGCAGGTCCAATGAGGTGATCTTTCCCTCTATGTGACACTGGTCAGGCCACAGTTGGAGTACTGCATCCAGTTCTGGGTGCCACACTTTAGAAGGGATGTGACCAGCATCGAGAGGGTCCAGAAGAGGGCCATTCATGTGATCCAGGGACAGCAGGGCAGGCTCTACAATGAGAGGCTATGGGACCTGAACCTGTTCAGCCTTCACAAGAGAAGGCTGAGAGGGGACCTGGTAGCTGTCTATAAACTTACCAGGGGGGATCAGCGGGGAAATGGGAGAGATCCTGTTCCCCCAAGCACCTCCTGGAGTAACAAGAAATAATGGCTATAAGTTGTTTGAGAGTAGGTTCAGGCTGGACATTATAAGGCACTACTTCACAGTCAGGGAGGCTAAAATCTGGAACCAACTTTAAAGGGAAGTAGTGCTGGCTCCTACCTTGGGGATCTTTAAGAGAAGGCTTGATAATTACCTAGCTGGGGTCATATGAGCCAAGTATTCTCTCCTGCCCAGGGCAGGGGGTCAGACTTGGTGATCTACTTAGGTCCTTTCTGACCCTACATCTATGAATCTATAAGGTGTTGATCGCTGAAAGGGGTTGGCCAGATGCCAAAGTAGTGGGCCCAGGCAAAGTGTGGCAAAGAGATATAAAGCCAGTCTAACCAGAAGTGGCATACCTGTTCCTCCTCCACCTCACATAAGTGAAGGCAGGGGGTTCAGTGGAGTAACAGGCATGCCAGACATCCACCAGGGAGTAGTCCATCAGGATCTCCCTGAGGACGTCCACAGCAGCCTGGTTCCACTCTTCACCTAACCAGTCTCACACATCTAGGGTGACGTTAAAGTCCCCACCAAGGACCAGGCACTTGTGAGGTTTAAGGGTGCCGATGTATGTGGCTGCCTGGTGGAAGAAATATGCCAACTCCTGGTCTTTCACAGGGGTGTACACAAAATGGTGGGGTAGAGCTGGAGCCTTGAGGGGTCTGTGCAGGGTCCCCGACAAGATCAACCCATTGATTAGGGGACCCTACCACGACGCCCTCAGGTGTGGGGGTATGGGGCAGACTGCAAGTGAGGTTTTCCTGGGAGGGGAAGGGAAGAGACCCATCAGGCACCGGGGTGGCTCCGGCATCTGCCTCGGGGTCCTGAGAAAGGGGACTTCCTCCCTCAGAACTCACCGGGGTGAGCCTCAGGGCCTCTGTATCTCCTAGATCAGGGGAAGGAGGCTCTGCCACCAGGCCTTCCTTTGGACAGGCCACAGTCTTGGCACCCACAGCATCAAGAGGTAGCCCTTGGTCAACAGAATGAAGGGTTTCTCCTATGGGCTCCTGTTCAGGGCTATCTAGCAGCCCTGAAACCTCCTCCATGGGGATCATCTGTTTGATCTTCCCCAGGGGTGGGGTGTCAGGCACAGCTGGGGAGGCCCCTGGAGTCTGGGCCACTCCTTCCTCCCCTGTGGTGGTCTTGGGAGAGGGAGAGGAGTTCTCAACATCAGAGGGCTCCAGCTGTGCCCAGACCTTCCTCTTGCCTTTATGCTCAGAGGGGACCTGCACCCACTCAGCCATGGGGTGGTCCTCAGGTGGACAGGCTCCAGCAGAAGGTGAGGTTTGGGGGGGTGGGGCAGCCACAACAGGGGTATGACTAGGGGCACAGGAATCCTGCTCTCTCCCCCCCCCCCCCCCGGGTTGCTGGTGCCTTCCCTGGTACTCCGCTGGGCTTGGCTGGGGGGCGGGGTCCCTTGAGCTCACTGGTGGGCTCGTAGTTGTGGCTGGGGTGCCAGAGGGGCCTGAGGGAAGTGGGACATTGGTGGTAGGAGCACCCCTTTTTCCAGTGGAACCTGTGGATGCTCTCCCTGGTTGGCCCATGGGGCACTCATGCTGCAAGTGCCCCAGGGCATGGCACCAGAAGCACGGCGGGTCCCTGAGTATATAGAAAATCCTCACCTGGGCCCCCTGATAAGGAATTACCAGGCTCCCCTCAGCCTCCAGCCATGATCCCACCACCAGTTGAATCATAACCTGGCAATGGAAAGAGTGCACATGGCAAAGGCCAGGGTCTCAGCACCCCAGTGTGAGGGTCACCACTGGGGAGATAATTCTCCCCAGGGTTTGGAGCTGGGGGAGAAGGGCCCAATTGGGGATATAGGGAGGGATGGAGCTGAGGACCACCCTGGACTCTTGCTCTTCCAGAGACACAAGGGGGACATACTCACTCTCCACCAGGAGCCCCTTCTCCACCGCCTTGTGTAGCAGCCTTTTGTGCAGCAGCAGACAAGGAAAAAGACCCCTTTACCATGAAAGTGGGAGGCCGCCATGATCTTGGGGGGCCCCCACTGCCCTGGCCAGGGCCTGCACCCAGGTCTCAAAGTGCAGGTTCTCCCAGTTGAGCAGTTGGCACTTCACTCCATGCCTCTGGGTGAGTGCTGGAAAGGGAGCCCTAGTGCCCAAGCTGAAAGGGCTGGAGGTGGAGGGTTCAGGACCCCTGGCTTTGGGTCTCCCTGCAGCTGCCTGTGCAGAGCTGCAGTTCCTCCCCAGGGGTCCATGTTGGTGGGGCCTGACCTAGGGTCAGGGTCAGGCTGAGTGGGTATGCTGGCTAGTGTAGTGCACCTGGCCCCCTTAGGTGCTGGTGGTCTAGGCTTTGGAGCAAGGCCCTTGCCTTTCCCACCTCCAGCTGTGGAGGAGGCTGAAGAGGGGCCCTTCCTATTGCCCTTGGGCCCCAATGATGGGAGAGGGAGCTTGGGAACCCCTTGTAGGGGCCTGGCCAGGTGTGACCCCCTGGCACTGTTTGCTCCCTACCAGAGTCTCACCTGCCCCTGCAGCAGAAGTTGTAGGCTTCCCCACCCCTGGAGGGGTTGATTGGACTCTGCAGGGCATGCATCCCCTTGGGGGCTTGGCTGGGATCTACCCCTATAATGGGGGCTGCAGGAAGCTGTGGGGGGGCATCTGCCCCACTGAAGGTTCCTGCCCTGCCATTGTTTCACATAAGGGCAGGGAATATAATAAAGAAAACAAAATATCCCAGGGGGCTGGTTAATCTAGTAGGGGCAAGCTGGGGTTGTGGGGGCAAAAAGGGGGCTGGGAGGAAGGGGGCTGAAGCTCACTGAACCACAGCCCCACAGGAAGAGGGGAACCAGGAGGCCTATGTTTTGAGAAAGGGGTGGGGGAGAGGGGGCAAAACAAAACAAAAAAAAAAAACACCCCACACACAAGTGCTGGGGAAAACTTGAGCTGGCTTACTCAGCCACACAACAAACACCTGGGCAGGGGGATTGGACCACAGGACTTACCACACAAGGGCAAAAAAAAAAAAAAACACACAGGGAAGGCTGCTAAGGCAGGTGTAAAAGATGGCTGGAGCAGTGGAGGGGCTTTGTTTGTGGAAGATCTGTCCAGAAGCCCCTCAGGCCTTCAGCAGCAGAGCAGTAGGCAGGAAGACAAATCAGGATCAGATGCAGCGAGGTAGCCGTGGGGGAGGGCAGGAGCAGTCAGTCAATTAGAGATGATCCAGTGCAGAAGTGGTGTCAGGTGGTGCAGTAGAGAATCTCCCTCTCTCTTGAGAGGGAGCAGCACCAGAAACAATGGCAGCAGCAGCAGTGATAGGAGCTGTTCAGTTCAGCCACTCAGGGTGTGCTTCTGGTGAAAGTGGAGATGAAGGTGGGGGTGGCCTGCCAAGGCAACTGGGACAGGCAAAGTTCCTTTACGTTCCGGCTGTGATGGGGCAGGGGGTGCCCACAGGCAGTGCAGGCTTCCTCCTCAGGCTGTCCCCTGACCACAGCTTGGCGGCAGGCTGGGCAGCAGGCCAGAACAGGGGTGCAGAAGCTGGGGTGCAGTGCAGTGGGACCCTCCCTGAGGGGGCAGCATCATGCAGCAGAGGACCCCCCCCCTCTGGGAGCAGGGAAGCAACAGCAGCAGCTGCCCAAGGCAGGGAGGGGTGTGGCCAACTTCTTCCCAGAGGCTCCTCCCCAAGAAGCTCCTGAGGGCAAGTAACCCTAAGCTGCTGACCAGGACAGGATTTTGTACTGCTGGGACAGCACAGGTGCTGGCCCCAGGTTCTAGCACCCCCTGACTGCAGATCTGAGAGGAACCAGGCAGGGTTATTTTGCCCCAAGTGGCACAATTTGCTCCACAACAAAGTGCATATCTGAGCACATGCACGGAGGCAAAAAAGCCCCAGCTCAAATTTGCACCACTTCTATTTGAGCTGCTAGAAGCGCACATGCTTACATGTGTGGATGAGCCCTAAGTGCTTAGAAATGGATTGCTTGAGGATCTGCTCCATGATTTTTCCAGGGACTGAAGCGAGGCTGACTTGTCTTTAGTTCCCTAGATTCTCCTTTTTCCTCTTTCTTAAATATAGGCACTATGTTTGCCCTTTTCCAATCACCTGGGACATCTCCTGATTGCCATGAGTTTGCAAAGATGATGGCCAATAGCTCTGCAATCACATCAGCCAACTTCCTCAGCATCCTCGGGTGCATTCCATCCAGCCCCGTAGATTTGTGCACATCCAGGTTTTCTAAACAGTCCCTATCCTGTTCTTTTGCCATTGTTGGCTGCACACTGTCTCCCTGAGTTGTGTAGTCCAGGAGCTGACTTTGTGTGTGAAGACTAAGGTGAATAGGCATAGAGTACTTCAGCCTTTTCTGTATCCTCTATCACAGGGTTGCCTCCCCCATTCATTAAGGGACACACTTTCACTAATCCTCCTGTTGCTACTTCTGTACTCATAGAAACCCTTCTTGTTACCCTTCATATCCCTTGCTAGCTGCAACTCCAATTGCACTTTGGCTTTCCTGACTTCATCCCTGCATAACCAAGCAATGCTCTTAACTTCTTCCCTAGTTATTTGTCCAAGTTTCCACTTCTTACAAGCTTCCTTTTTTTGACTTAGTTTACTGAACAGTTTCCTGCTAAGCCAAGCTGGTCTTCTGCCGTACTTGCTAGTCTTCCTGCAAATCAGGATGCTTTGTTCCTGCACTCAGTAAGACTTCTTTAAAGTACAACCATCTCTCCTGGACTTCTCTCCCCCTCAGACTAGCTTCCCAGGAGATCCTGCCCATGAGTTCTCTGAGCGAGTTGAAGTCTGCTTTTCTGAAGTCCAGGGCCCTTACTCTGCATCTCTATCCTTCTTTTCCTCAGGATCTGCAATCACATCAGCCAACTCCCTCAGCATCCTCTACTATCCAATGGTCACTGGTACCCAAGTTGCCATCTACTATACTACATTCCCCACCAATTCTCCCCAGTTTGTGAGCAGCAGGTCAAGAAAAGCATGGCCCCTAGCTGGTCGCTCCAGCACTTGCACCAGGAAGTTGTCCCCTACACTATCCAAAAACTTCCTACATTGCCTGTGCACTGCTGTATTAACTTTACAGCAGTTGTCAGGGTGATTGAAGTCCCCCATGAGAACCAGGGCCTGTGGCCAGGAAACTTCCACTAACTGTTTGAAGAAAGCCTCATCCATCACTTCCTCCTGGTCTGGTGGTATATAGCAGACCCCCACCATGACATCACCTTTGTTGCTCTCCCCTCTGACCTTAACCCAGAAACTTTTGACAGGCCCATCTCATTTCTTACTGGAGCTCTGAGCAATCATTTGGCTCTTTTACACAAAATGTAACTGTTCCTCCTCTTCTCCCCTGCCTGTCTTTTCTGAACAGTTTTTACCCATTCATGAGAGTGCTCCAGTCATACGAGCTCTCTCACCAAATCTCTATTACTCCAATCACGTCATAATTCTGTGACTGTACAAGGCCTTCCAATTCTTCCCGCTTGGTTCTCAGGCTCCCTGCATTCATGTACAGGTACCTGGGGTAACAAGTTGATTGCTCTGATTAGATGAGCACCTTGCCGGGGTTATCTGACCCCGGTGCTCTTTCCTGCCAAGGCAGGGGGTCGGACTAGATGATCTACCTAGGTCCCTTCCGAC
>NW_017728886.1:211556233-211563207 GCF_001723895.1 Crocodylus porosus | reverse complement strand
TGGATGATGAGCATGGGGTAGTAGTCAAAGGGCCGTATGAGCCTCAGTAGTTCCTCTGTGTCATCTCAAATCCAGGCAAGCAGCAGACTTCTCAATACAACAGGTCAGATTGGCAAATGGCTCCCTCCATCCCCCCACAGAAGGGAATCTCCAACCACCATCACTTCTTTTTCGTGGCAGTAGCCTTGATCCTTCCCACCTTGATCAGGCCTTCCTCCATCAATGGAATGTGCTCCTTCCTCTCTACCTATAGGACAGATATGCAGTCCTAGCAGCAAAGGTGAAGATCTCTAATTGCTGCCAGAAGTCACAAGCCTCCCACTTCTACCCTCTTGTGTGTCCATATCCTCTGTTTTCTGTAGCGCTTCCTCTGGCATTTCTTCCTCTGGAGTCGGGGATGTCTCCTCCAGCATCAAATTGATTAACTCCTTATGGCAGAGGACACTTCGTAGCCTTGCCACCTCCTCCTGTAGCTATCTTGCCTGTTCCCTGAAAGACACCAGTAGGCACCGCTCACACCGCAGGCACTCCCTGACCTGGCCATCACTGGAAGGAACCTGCAAGTCACAGTCCCCACAGTGCAAAACCTGGACCTGGGTGGAAGCACTGATGATGAGTGGTCCTGCCTGGACAGAAACCTCACAGGTGCAAGCAGAGGCAGTGGCAGCAGCTCCAGCATTGTAGCATCCTCCAGCTATTTCCCTGGGTCTCTTAATTTGCCTTCTATTTCTTACTGCTCTTCAGCCAAGCACACCTTCCCTAGTAAACTTACTTGGAAGCTAGCCTGAAGCTGGTCTCTTTATTGCTCATTGGCCCCAAAAGACTCCTTTTTTCCCCTTCTTCCTCATGCCAAGCTGAAAGGCACTCCCCTCAAAAAGGGGGA
Source organism: Crocodylus porosus (assembly GCF_001723895.1). Taxonomy (NCBI): domain Eukaryota; kingdom Metazoa; phylum Chordata; order Crocodylia; family Crocodylidae; genus Crocodylus; species Crocodylus porosus. Next base: position 211,562,324 of record NW_017728886.1, on the reverse strand, counting down.
GAGGATCTGCAAACTGCTTACCCTCTTTGCAACCCCTGTTCACTGGCTCTCTAGTCACATGGGGAGTCTCCTTTTATACCCTGCTGGGCCTGGACTGACTCTGTTTCCTTGCTAGGGATTCTGTCAGGCCCAGGTAGCAATCACTCTGCCAGCAATACTCTGAGCTTCCCAGAGCACATGTCCCAAATACATGCAGCTGACAAGACAAAACACTCAGCAAGCCACAGGCACGATCATTTACCTTCTCTGGGCAGGATCTGGTGCCTGGCTTCTCTCCCCCTTTTTCCTCCTACCCCCAGAAAACTGCCCACAAACTGCTTACCCTGTTTGCAGCCCCTATTTGCTGGCTCCCTGATCTCCTGGGGAGTCTCCTTTTACACACTCAGCTTATGATTACTAGTATGATATCCTTAATAAAACTTTAAAATTGATTTTAAATGTATAATTAATTTTCAAGCTCTTGATAATGCAATTTACATTTCATAAGATGCCTTGTCCTAAATATTTTTTTAAATAAAGGATTATCTTCAGGAAGAAAATTGAAAGGATCATTTGGGGATTAGGTTACTATTTGCTCGATTGCCTTTATCTGAATTTTTGTTAAAAGACATAAGCACCTGTTTTGTTGGAGACTTCATTCAATAAATTAAAATATTTTTTTACTTACCTTATTTAAATCCAAGATGAGGTTTTTTTCCCCAGTCAACATGCTGGGGTGTGTGGGGGTCACCTTGGATTCTACTACCTGTAGCGATTTTAAGTTTGCTATTATGAATTTAGTTTGTTATGATACATTTATATAGCAAAATAAGTATTATTATGATACTTGGGATGTATGGATGAATGAGTATTGAGTGATTGGTAAAAGCAGGGTAGGCTAAGTGTTAACAACCAAGTTACCAAATGGTGGACTATGCTGAGAAAAGGCTGAAGATGCCATTCTAAATCTAGTCTGCGATAAGCAGAAAAAACAAGATTGAAGACACTGCCTGCAACACTTCAAGGTTGAAGGCCCCATCTGCACCTGGCATGGCCTGCACCAGTGATAATGCAGGAATGTGGTAAACAGACTGCTTAAGGATCAACACCTGGGACAGACAGTGATGTGTGAACCTGACCACTCATCAGGATGGAAAAGTAGCGGAATTCACCCAAAGGAGGCACGGAGTCAGGAAAGGCATAACCGGTCACCCAACACCAACTTGATGCCCCCTATAAAGGAGAGAGACTTAGCATCAAGAAATTGGTAACACTCTGCATACTTCACTGGAGCACAGACATGCATCTGTATGAGGCCCCACTCCTCATCTCGTACTTCTAGGTTGGCCACCTAGTGTAGTACTGAGCAACAAACTTCAGTAACTATACCATCTGCAGAATAATTAGGAGTGAATGTGTGTGACTGTATGAGCACTCTTTTGAATATTCTAATCAATAAATGCAGCATCTTGCCTTATCCCCCTCAAAGTCTCACTAGTCATTTGAGCGATTGATAAATTGTGCAACATACCAGCTGGGACAGGTGGTTCCTGCAGGGGAGAGGGCACATGGCAAGGGATACACAGAATGGACTTTGTAGTATGGAGGGAGCACATGGGAGGCACTGCATGGTAGCACCCAGACAACACCATGTGTTATGCAGGGTAGAGTGCAGTGGAGACCACACATACTGTCCCAACCTCCCCATCCCTCTCTCTGTGTCTTCTGCTCCGGCCCTGACCCTGTTCCTGATCCCAAATGGGCTTGGAGCCGCAACCACAGCTTTTGCCAGGCTTGGCCAGGGATGGGGTTACCACTACTGACTGCCTCTGAGCCAGAGCCCCCCAGTAATTTGATTTTATACGTGAAAAATTCCAAGTTTTTAACTTTTCTTGTATAGAATCAAATTAGTGGTGTGTTGTCTTAAATTCAAAGTTGTCTTGTATTTTTGTAAACATGTTTTTTCTTGTACAATCCTGCTTTTAGATGTAGGTTCCTATTTATCTTGAAATTTGCATTTCTGGGACTCAATTATTTATTGCCTTTTATCATTAGAGTTTTTTAATTAAAGGTATACAAAGAGGGTGGCACATAAGAAAATCTGAAAGCAAGAAAGCACAGTACACTATCCTGCAATCACTTATATGTGTGATTAGTATTAAAATCAGGCTATTCACAAGCATCAAGTTAATCACATGTGTAAGTGTTTCAACAATCAGAGTCTTAAAATTGTAATAACTACTGACTAGCCCCCTTTGTAAGTCTTCTTAGGGACAGACATTCAAACAGCTGGAGCCTGAATTCTAGGCAGGTTAGACTAACCTGAATATTTGCAGGTTAGTCTAACCTGCCTAGATTGAAGTGGGTAGACATTCACTGGGTAGACATGCCTGCAGTGGCTCAAGCCAGAAGCCAAGAGGAAGGTGGGACAGGCACTATAGGAGCCCTCAGCTGTGGGGAGATGGGGGCATGGCCAGCCCAAGTAGTAGCCTGGAGTGAACTGGCCAAGGAGGGATTTAATTTCCTCCTCCCTGTTCCACAGACCAGAGCCAGGGTCTGCCAGGTGCTGCTCCCTCCTCACTGCAGCAGCATTGGAGCCAGAGGCATGGTCAGATGCTGGCCAGCATGAGACAGAGAGGGAAGAGAGGGGTGTTATTCCCACCTCCAGTGCTGGGGGACCACAGCCTAGGTCTGCTTGCCCGGGTCAGTCCAATTGCTTCCTGCATGGGGCAAGTGGTGGGATAAACTCCTTCCCTGTCCCCTTTGCTAAATGCTGGAGGAAGGAGACAATAACCTCCCTCCCTACCCAGTGCACAGTGCTCTGGCTCCAAGGCCGAGCACTTTCCATTCCCCTCCCCCACAGGGAGTGCTCATCAGGTTGAGTGGGTGGAAAGCAGCTGGGGCTGAAGCCACAGAACTGAAGCTCCCCCTGCCCTGAGTGCCCCTGCATGGCGGGGCAAGAGCTGCAGTTGGAGGTGGATGGAGGAGAACAGCCCTGCTGAACCCGGCCAGCACAGAGCTTCCTCTCCCATCCCCTTCAGCAGCTACTCCTCTTCCTCCTCCTACTCCTGCTGGGCCACTCCAAGCAGGATGCGGGGGAGGGGAGTAGCTTTAGCCTGGTAGTTTCTGGTCAGAGCACAGAGCTCTAACTCCAGCTTCAGCTGCTTTCCACCCACTCCCTCCCACAAGGGCTGCTCTTTAGGGCTGTGCAAAGCTTCAGGTACTGATTCTATTTGGAAAAGATTAGTCCCGATTCAGTGGCCAAACCTCCAAATCTGAATTGAATCAGGAGACCAATTAAAAGGTCTGAATCAATTTGAAGTTCTCCAAATTGATTCAGAAAAGATTTGGAGAGTTACGGAGAATAGGGCAGTCTCCGCTTGCTACTGCAGGGAGCTGGACCCAAACTCCATGCTGATAAATAGGGGTCAGGGAAAGGGGACCATGGGGGGGGACCCCCAGCAGGCCCCATCCCCTGCCCATTCCCCCAGCTCCTGCCAAGTGTACCCCACCCGGCCCCTGCTCCTGACTCTAAAAAAAGAATCCAAAGCTGAAGCAAATACTAGTTGCTTCACACAAACCTACTGCTCATCATGCTGGGCAGACTAAGCAAGACAGCTGGAGCTGTAGCCAGAGCTCTGTGCTCTAGGCTGAAGTAACATCCTGCACCCACTTTGCGGGAGTACCTGCTGGAGGCAAGGAGAAGCTTGGCTGCTGGCTGGGCTAGGCAGAGCTGTTCTCTTACCCCACCCTTTAACTCTGGCTCCTATTCCTGCCCCATCACTGCACTCAGGGCAAGTGGAGCTTTAGCCCAGCAGCTCTGGCTCTAGCTCCAGCTGCTTTCTGCCTGCTCCACCCACCCAGCACAAGCAGGTGGAAACCAGGGGCTGGGCCCAAGCACGAACCCAGCTGCAGTGCCTGTGGTGCCCTGGGAGCAGAGCAGGGAATAACCCCACTCCCTGCCCCATCCCCACCCAGCCACAGGAGCAGCAAGTGAACATGGTGCCCCAGCCATGATGGCCCCAAGCACGAGCCTCTTTCCGGTGGAAGTTCATCCTGCAGGGCTGGCAGAGCTGCTGTGGAGTGTGGTGGCACTGTGTGGGGCTCGGAGCATTCTGGCCTGCTCCAGACACTCGTTCTGCCATGCGCAGCCCACCACAGATCTTCCCGCCCTGCAGCGGAGCCTCTTGCTGGGAAGAGGCTCAAACTCCATGACATTATGACAGGAGCTGCTGCCCCCATCAAAGGCCCTGCCCCTTCCACCTGCAGTGGCTAGGTGGGGTCTTGGCCAGATGCTGGCAGGGCCCCTTGAGGGTGGACAGGGATGAGGTTATTCCCCCTCCCTCTGGCATGCAGTGGAGAGGACAGCAGGGGGCTTATTTCCCTGCATGGCATGAGTGCTGGGGTGATAGTGGGCAAACCCAGTTGCCAATGGAGGTAGAGGGGACACTAATCTCCTTCCCTTCCCCCCTCTGGAAGCACCCGCAAGACCCAGCTCAGGTTCTTCTGGTGGGACAGAGAGAAGGGCTGGCCAGACCCCCACCCCTGCCTGGTGAAAAAAGGGGCAGGGCCAGGGACAGCCCAGAAAGCATGCCAAGATGCTAAATTAAACCAGGAAGGGGTCTGGGACAGACATTGCAATAAAGTGGTTTGAGCCAAATCAGTTAAATCTGATACTACTTTCAACCAGGTTTATCTCAAACCAGTTTCGACCATTTTGAAACTGGTTTATGTGTACTGAATGTCTGCTCTGTTACAGGTTTAGTTTCTGATCACTTAACCAAATGTATGTGTAATATTCATCCCTAGCTCTGCAGCGCATTATGGAAACAAATTGGATTATGACTCTTCCAACTCAGTTTGTGGACTGAATTTTGAATTATTTGTTTCGTGTGGCAAGTGGGTTTGCAAGCCATATTCTACTTCCAATGTATTTTGGTATTATAGTATAGTTTTCCTGATCCACTGTGCCCAGTCAGCAAGGAGAATGTTTCTCTTCAGTTGTATCTTTAGAAACAGAGATATATTTTAACAGAGGGATTAGCATTATTAAACAGGCTAGGGAAATGAAAGGCTGTGGTATTTATGCACGGTATGTAGCAAACACCCCAGTTTTTCTTTCTTTATTTTAAAATGCATTCCCTCCCTTTCCCCAACCATTTCTGACTTTTTCTCTCCCTCTCTATTTCATATAGATAAGTATAAGTGAGCTCAGACTTAGGATAAGCTTTAACATTTTTATTTTGGTAGCAAGTTTTTGGTTTTGGATACCCACTGTTTTATATTGCATTATTATTAGGTTTGTATTGATTCTTACTGTTGTACATTGTATTATTATTATTTCCATATTGATTTTTATTGTCTCATATGGATATTGTATGGTTTAGGCCTGTATTTGTAAGTGAACCAAAGTCATGTCAAGTCTCCATCCTCTGCCTGGGCATCCCCTGTGTCACAACTGTATGAGTCACATATCCCTCCAATGTAAATTGGTTCCCAGATGAATGAGAATGATTGGGAATGATTGAAATACAATGGTAGCAGGCCTCTATTGAATGGCCCATATGATTAGGCCGTCACCTTGCGTTGATTCATCCAGGAACCACAGACCTCACCCAGGAACAGAGACAAGAACCCATAATTTGAAAGACAAAAGACCCTGCAGAACCAGCAACTCTACCATTGTACCCCACCACTACAGACACTCGAAACTGCACATCCCTGCATGGAGCACACATGCTCAGTACACCAGGGGCTGACCCTTGCCGGGCATGCCTCCTGTCACTAGGGTCACACAAGGTCTGCCCCTATAAAAAGGGGCAGTGAAGACAGATCCAGTGGGATGCCCTCTCCATCTGGACCAGCACCATGCCAACACCACCTATCCCGCCACAGGCCCTGCCCCCCACCTCTTGACAACAGCTATTGGATAAGGACCCCTTTCTAGCCTAACCCCATCTTCAACCAAGGATTTGGACTCTGCTTCTCTTCCCTACCTGCACTCCAGCCCTTCCACTAAGTCTCTTTCTCCTGCTGCCATTGTGAGTGCACGTGCATGTGTAAGTGTGTGTGTGTGTGTGTGTGTGTGTGTGTGTGTGTGTGTGTGTGTGTG
>NW_017728886.1:211537479-211556133 GCF_001723895.1 Crocodylus porosus | reverse complement strand
CTGGGTCCTCCTTCCTCCCCTTTTTGAAGATGGGAACCACATTGGCCCTCTTCCAGTCCTCTGGCACCACACCAGAGCACCACGAGTGATCACAAAGCCGTGTGGGGTCCCACAATGACCTCAGCCAATTCCCTCAGTAGTCTGGGGTGGAGATCATTCAGACCAGCTGATTTGAATACATCCAGTCCTTCCAGAAGTTCCCTAACTAGTTCCTCACTAACCCTTGGCCTAGGTGCACCTCCCCTGGGGGGCGACTGTTCCGGTCACTGCAAAGAAATCATTAAATATGTTGGCTTTGTCATCTGGTGTGACGACCAAATTTCCTAGCATGTCCTGCAGGGGCCCTATGTTACCCAGAACCTTCTTTTTGCCTCCTATGTATTTAAAAAAGGACTTCTTGTTGTCCTTGATCCAGGAAGCTAGTCCCAGTTCCATCTCTGCCTTGGCCTTCCTGACTGTCCCCCTGCATCCCCGAGCAACTGCAGTATAGTCCTCCCTGGTGATGGCCCCTCCCTTCCATTGGGAGTGTGTGTGTATATATGTATTTGGCATTGTGTGCATGATATATGAATTAGTGATCTGTGTCTAACTTTTGGGGTGTATAATGTATGTGCTTGAATTGGTGATAGGTATGCATGTGCCTAGGCTGGTTTGGATGTGCATGTGCCTGAGCTGGTAGTGTGTGTGTGTGTGTGTGTGTGCGCGCGCACGCGCATCTAATTGATTTGTGTGTTTGTATATCTGCAATTGTGTCACACCCTCCTGTCTAACAGCACAATATTGAGATCCTGAGAGTTGGCCTGACCCCACAGGTCAACAAGTACTGTATTATCAGAGATAAGCAAAAGAAAGATTTTTGCATTTGTTTGATTTTGGTAGTGATAAAACTAATGCTTAAATTGAGACAAATCTGAAGAAAGAAGGAGGATACACATTAAATGAATTAACATAAAGAGACAAGGTTCTTTGTGTAAATATAATATCTTATATTAGACTAACTAAATAGTTGAAAAAATGTTCTTTGCAAGCTTTTGGGTACAAACACCCTTCTTCAGGAGGAGGGGGGTTCTTTTTTTTTTCTTTGATGACGGATCCAAACTACATAAATTTAAACAGCATTTATGGAGGCACAATGAAGCAAGCTAATGGAAAATTCTTGGATGAGGAAAAATGTGAATGACTAGTTAACTATAAGGAGAACAATGGAAGTGAATGAAGTGCCAGATCATACCGTGTACAGCAGATTAAGGCACTGGAGGATATGGAAAGGTTTATAGACCAGAAAGAACCTATCTTATTCAGTGATGATTGCCAAAGTCACTGTGCTGTGCTGCACTGACAGTTTTGTCAAAATGACAGGAAAAATAGATAACAGACTTGTTTACCTGCACCTGTGGTGAAGAGTAATGAGAAAAGGAGAGATGAGCTGATTCCACAGACAGCAAAGGCATGTAGATTCCACCTAGTAGATCCCTTGTGTTCCCATGAAGTCAAATGGGCGCAGCATTAGACCCACAATATACATATAAATGGAAACAGGGCCTAAGGCTTTACTGGAAGGGTTACAAACTTCTCTGTATGCTGGAAAACAGAAATAAAGTGATGATATCAGTCGTTCTGGTTAAACAGAAGTGATGGCACTAAGCTGAATCATAAAGGGAAAAAAAATAAGTAGGCCTATTCAAGATGGCAGGGTTTGTTATAGAGGGAGAACTATAGCCCAAGATTAACTTAGCAAAATATCCACTCCCTCCACTGCAGTGAGCCTTTAGATTTACTAAAGTACCCATTCCCTGTCATCTCATTCACTAAGGAACCCACCCCTTAATCACTTATCCCGGTGCCATTACCTTACTCACTTATTCAATATGTTTTAATTAGAGAAATGAATGAGAGTTTAATTAAGCACTTATATTTAAGAACTGGTCTTCTCATTCTTAATGGGGATGCTGACTCTGAAAGTGCTATATAACTGAAAAAATAAGAGAAATTCATAATGATTAGGAACAATCTGATTTCCTTTAAAAAGGTGACAGGCCTTGCAGATAGAGGAAGAACAGTGGATATGATATATGTAGACTTTAGCAAGGCTTTCAAACCTGTCTCCCATGACATTCTCATTAGTAAGCTAAGGAATGCAATCTAGATTAAACTACCTCAAGGTGAATATATCATACTCAAAGAGTAATCATCAATGGCTCAATGTCTAAATGGGAGGAAGTATTGAGTAGGGCTCCCCAGGGGTCTGTCTTCACCCAGCACTATTCAATATTTCATTATCAACTATTCAACTTGAAGGATGGGCTTGAATGCACAATTAGCAAATTTTCAGAGGATAACATGTTGGGTGGAGTTGCAGACACTTTGGATTTGGATTCCGAAAGATCTTGACCACATCAAAAATTAAACAAATGAAATTCCATGATTACAAATACAAATTCCTGCACTTAGGACAGAAAAGTGAAATGCACAAGAACAAATTGGAGAATGACTGGTTAAATAGTAGTACCACAGGAAAAAAGACCTGGGGATTTATAGATTACTACCAAATGAATGAGTCCACAGCATGCTCTTTTTGCAACAACAACAAAAAGCTAATAGTATATTGTATTAACAGTCGTGTTACCTGCAAGTCAAAAGAAAAGATTCTTCTACTCTATTCAGCATCAGTTAGGCCTCACTTGGGGTAATGGACACAGTTTTGGAGACTGCACTTCAAAACTTAGACAAGAGTCAAGCAGAGGGCAATTAAAATGACTAGAAGTCTACAAAGTATCACTTACAAGAAAAAGCAGAAGGCTTATAGAATAATACATTTGGAGAGGCATCAGCCTTTGCAGGCTCAGCCTACTTTATCAGATGCTATGACTGGACTTGCAGAGAAAACAGGTAATGCATAGAAAGAAACAAAGTCATCTAAATATAAAGCCTTTAAACTCAGGACAGGTTTGCCCCCCAAGGCTGCCTTGAGAGGGTTGTCATTTTATAGGAGGGGTTGAAGGTCACTAATGATGTGTTCAAGCTGGGGGCTGAAAGTAGCTCCCAAACTAAAACACTGTCTCTCCAGCAACAGACTACCAAACTCCCAATATCACCAAGCAACCAGGCCTTGCAACAGCCCCAGAATCCACCTGTGCCCCATCATCAACACAGACCACATCAGCACTGGACCAAAAAAATACTTCTATCAACATCACACATACCATAACCTGCTTACAGAGCCCCTCTGCTACCTACATTTAATAACGTACGTTTCATAATTCCATATGGAAATTAGGGAATATGCTATATATTTGGGGTCTCTTTCTAACTAAATTTACTTGAATTACTAAATTTATTTGAACTCAGGTCCTTCTGCTTGACCCTATTCCTCCATTATCTGACTCCTCCATTTTTGGCGGTGTGCTGTGAGTACTTCAAAGAGTACTTCTAAAAAAGGTCTCATCGCCCAGGCCCCACAATGACTACTTTTACCTCAGATGCTGACATAAATTCTAAGGTTAGAAATATTATCCTTTTGATTTTAAGCTTTGTGTTGTCTCTTACATTTCCCTTTTACTGTCTCTGGAACACTTCCAATAAAGATATCCTAGCTTAAAATCACAAATTTTATGTCTTTGACACAATTTTCACTAGAGTAGCTTGACTTAAGAGAGTAGAGATTTGCTTGAATCAAGCTAACAATAAATAACTAACCTTAGGATGAGGATCTTTGACTATAACAGAAGGGTTTTCCAGACTAGGGCAAGATAATTTCATGAAGGATGATTCCACCTATGTTAAAGTCCTTCTGAAGCTAACTTCTTATAAAACTATTAATATGATTATGGCAGGGATATAATCACTCTTCAGATCCTGAGCTATCATCACCAGTCCTCGTTCCATCTTCCCATCCAGTTCAGAACTACTTTACTGATTTTCAATATGCTATGTTCCTCCTTATTTCTCTCTTTCAGACTTCCCAGCAACCAATTCCCATCCCAAACCACTGCACTAATTCAATGTCAACATCTTCTCTGTTCCCTTCCCCACAGTACCTTATCATTAGTCTCGTTATTTGTTCTCCCTCATTTCTTTTAACTAATCAACATCATCTCCACCATTCTCCTGAGTTGCTTCTTTGCAAGTATTGCCACTAAATCTTTGTCTCTCTTGAGTTTATAGAAAGCTCTGTTTGTCTTATCATGCAAGACAGCAAAGGTGCCCTGTACAAATAAGTTTCCTTTATTGTGCTATTACTGGCCAATCAAATTTATCCGTTGGTTTTTAGTCTGTCCCATTCCAACATAAATTCAATTACATACTCTGGTACAAGCTAACGAGTTATTTTATATACTCCTCAATTTTTGGCGGAGTATATATAATACAAAATTAACTCATATTCAGGAACAACATTTCCCTCTTTCCGTAAATGTAAATAAACCATGTTAACTTTCTAGTTTGTTCTGTTTGTCAAGTCAGATTCTTAAACTGGTATCTAGAGCACCTTATTCCATTTAACAAACTGGAGTCTCAAGCTGGCAAACATGAGAACATGCCATCCAAATTTCCATTGACAATGAAGATATATATAATACAATCATTCAAAGTCATCTTTGGAAAAAGTCAAAAGCCCTCCCGACCTACTAGTTGGAGACTGGCCAGGGACACTGCCACCATATAAGCATTTTAAGCTGTACACAGAAGGGTAATAAATGGAGATAAAAAGCACACTTTCCTTAAAAAAAAAAGATACTGCAACATGGAATACAGTTTGGTTTGCATTCAAACATGAGCATGAAAAAAATAGCAGAAATTCAAATATATGCAATATGTTTAAAGAGATGCATGTAGTTGGGACTGGGTAATAGCTAAATCAGGAAATTGACTGTAATTGCAGTTTACTTCATGAGAATATAATATAATTAGGAAGCTGTTGAAAGAGAAGGTTATATATGTCAAAATTACTGGAGTAAGTAATTACATATGTGGCATAAAATCTGGCCCTTACATATCACAGCCCTGCAGAGTATGTTTGCAGAGAATGTAGAGCAATACAACCCCAGGAAAACCCAACAGATACCCATTAGACAGGATGGCTTAGGGTGGGGATAGACATGGTTGGATGCCTCGACTCTTGTTCCAAAAAAGAAACAACGTGCAATGCATGCAATAAATTCACTGTTTGGCAGACAGACTAAACTTGCAATGAGCCTCATGCCAGCAAATCCTAGTATTCACACAATGTCCCCATAAAGTCAGGGCTACCTGAACATGTACCCACATGGAATTCCATGCAGTACAGGAACACACGTGTCCTAAACTGGGCTTATATGCCACTGGGCCACTCACAAGCTGCACTGTTTTCTTAACGCTCAAGCGCTAGTTAGAAGTACTGTACCACCTTGCCACTAAAGAAGGAAGATATTTTTGTATCCTTTTACCTCCTAGCACATGTGCCATATTAGGGCAATGCTTGCATTTCCAGAAAACTATTATGGATAGCTAAGGTGATCCATGTAATTCTAAAGACCAAAGGCGGCAAGCTGATAGTTGGGTTTGGAGATAAAAGGAGTGGTAAAATGGTTAGTACATGAATCCCAAATAATTGCAAGTATAATGTTACAGTGAGTAAAATTAAAAATTCTAGCATAACCCAGAAAAGCTATGTATGATTCTGGTGGTGTTGTGGAATCCTGAAATAAGATCAGATGAATTTTCTTAATTGGCCTGCTGGACAAAAGGTAAAAATCAGAGGCCATTTTGGATATGTAGAGTTTAGATTACAGTTTGCATGGAATTATTTGGATAGGGATAATCCTTCCTCCCACCAAGCAGTTCCAACTCGGCTAGGTCAGGTCAGTTGTGTAGCTTCTTAACTGTAATCAAGGAGCTCTTTCTGATTCCAGAAGTGCAAGGAATAAGCAGAGGTACCATTCTCCTAGATTTTGTCTTGGTCAAAGAAGATGATCTGGTGTGTGGCTTAAACATTGAGGGTAGCCTGGGTGATAGCAATATCAGGTGCACTGTCCACCACAAGGTTGACAATTCGACTAGCAGGATTGAAGTCCTGGACTTCAGATATGCTGATTTCGACAGGCCTAGGGCATTAGTAGGAGAGGTGATGCAGGACCAGGGTTGGAAGGGTCATCTCCATCCTTCTTCTTCACCACTGCCCTGCCTGGCCTCAGCCTCCCACTCAAAAAAGCCCCATACTTACTGGATGTAGCAACAGCCATAAGGGCCACTGGGGACTCATGACAGAGCCCCCCACACATGGCACAGGGTGGGAGGGGCAGCAGGGACTGGCCCCAACAGCCTGGCACCAGCACTGCCGCTGCCCCATTGCACAGGTGCAGTGTGGCTTGGCAGGGTGCTGCACATTGTCTGAGAGCTGGGGTGACTCCGGTTGTCACCCAGAGGCTGGCACCACTCAGCCTGAGCAGCCTCACCTCCCAGACAGTGTGGGGCAGCCAATAGGGAGCTGGAAGCAGGTGGGGCAGTGTTTGAGGGCCTGGGGGGTAAGCGTTGGCTGGGGCCAGGTGGGCATCCCCCCATAGTTCCCTTCCCCCTTTTCCAGCACTCATCTGGTTCCAATCTACCCAACTTGCCAGGCTGCCTAGTTCCGCCTGTATCTGCAGCCTATCTTCAAGCATAGTCACACTTTCCCGTAACTTGATGTAGTCCCTGAATTTGGCCAGGGAGTTCTTCACCCCCACATCCAAATCATTGATAAAGATGTTGAAAAGCACCAGTCCAAACACAGACCCCTGACGGACACCTCTGGCCACTTCTTGTCAGGATGACACAGATCCATTCATGAAAACTCTCTGGGTCCTACCATGCAGCCAGTTTTCACTCATTGAACTGTTGAGAAGTTAAGCCCACAATCTTCCAATTTTTCCACAAGGATATTGTGGGATACTAGATCAAAAGCCGTTTGGAAGTCTAGGTATATAACGTCTACCTTCTCTCTGATGTCCAGGTGGTGAGAGACCTGTTCATAGAAGGAGATGAGATTGATAAGACAACAAAGCCCACAACAAAGCCATGCTGGATGTCATTCAGAATCTTACCCTCAATGAGTGTATTGCACATAAATTCTTTAATGAGTTTTTCCAGGATTTTCCCTGGGATGAAGGTTATGCTGATTGGCCTATAGTTGCCCAGGTCCTCCCTCTTTCCCTTTTTGAAAATGTGCACAATGTTGGCCCTTTTCCAATCCTCAGGGATCTCCCCTGTGTTCCATGATTTCTGAAAGAGTTTTTCCAGGGGCTCCACAATGACCTCAGCCAGCTCCATCAGCACTCTCGGGTGAAATCCATCTGGTCCTGCTGACTTATAAATGTCTAGCTTTTCTAGTTAGTTTTGCACCAGCTCAGCATCCATAGTGGGGAGGTTATCATTCCCACCATGCTCCCTGTGATCCTTATCTTGTTTGTTTTTCCCCTTGGTCCAGAGAAATACCAAAGCAAAGTGGGCATTCAGGAGTTAAGTTTTTTCCTGAGTGTCCATTACCAGCTGTCCCAAGGTGTTAAGCAGGGGCCCCATGCTTCCATTTGTTTTTCTTCTGCTCCATACATACCTAAAGAAGGACTTCTTAGGCTATCTTAAACTCAGTCGCTGCCTTAGCTTTCCTAATCATTTCCCTACAAGTGCAGACCACGCCTATATAGTCCTCCTTGAGGACTGTCCCTAGCTTCCACTGTGTGTACGCCTCTTTTTTCTTTTTCAAGAGGACTGCTATGTCCTTATTGAGCTGGGAGGGCTTGCCAGCCCTTCTGGTACCTTTCCTCTTCATGGGAATGGTTTTCTTTTGTGCTTCAAGGATCATGTCCTTAAGGAACGACCACCCTTCATGCCTAATATATATATTAGGGCTGTATGAAACAGCACAATTTCGTTTCAGCTTCCATTTTGCCTTTTCAACAGGACAGTGTTTCATTTGCATTTCATTTTGTTTTGAAAGCACTGTTCTGTTTCGTTTAGTCAAAACTGTTTTGCTGTTTCAACACTGTTTTGACATTTTGTCCATAGGCTATCATGGGGAAGCACAAAACTGCCTATAACTGTCATTTTTTGCCTGATTCAGATGAAATTTTCAGAGATGGTATCCCCTTCTTAGGCCATGAAACCTGCCAAGATTCAAGGATATAGATGCAGGGGTTTCTGGGAAACTGCACCTTAAGCTGCTGATGAGCAAAACTTGTGATATGTGACTGTGTTAAAGCCCAGCTGTTTTTCCATCCCTCCCCCAGAGCACTGGGATTTGAAGGAACCTCAGGGAAGAATCACAGTCACTGGCTAGCTACACATGACAATATCAGAGCAGTCCTTCCCCGCTCTTCCCCCTCTCTCGCCTTACTTTGTTCCCCTGCAAGCAAGCCCAGCTTCGAAACTCAAACCGTTTAGAAATTTTCAAAACATTTCAAGTGCCCTCATTTCATTTTGAGGCTGTTTAGAAGGCTTTCATTTCATTTTGATGTTGCTGTTTTGAGCTCAAAATGAGTCAAAACAGCATTGAAACAAAACACCCAGCAAAATTTTGCACGGCCCGAATACATATCTCTAGTGGTCTTCTGTTTTACTTGTGGAAAAACATAGATTTGGGGGTATTTTAAATAGTGACTTCGGGATTTTTTATCAGGGATTTTGCAGTTTTTAAATAGAGACCATCAGAATTCCTGCTAGTGAGCCAAGTGGCAGGATCCAGGCAGAGAAGCCTGATCAATGCTGGCACCTGGGACCAGCTGGAGGAGGCTGACCTCCTGGCCACTTGTGGCCAGGTGGACATGTTTTGACAGCTCAAAGCAGGCCACCACACTGAGAACATCTTCTGAGCGATAGCTGCTCGGATGACTGGAAGGTGACACAAATGGCAGCAGTGCTGTGCAAAGGCCAACCATGTAGCCACAGCCCAATGACAGCTGGCCCAGAGGTGCAGATACCTCTAATGGCCATGCAGTCCAGGTCTGGCAGGCATGCAGCCTTGGGGCTATGTGCTGTTGCAGGTGGCAGCAGGTCACAGCCAGGCCGCAGCCCCCACTACCGGGCTGCTGCAGTGGATAGAGGGTGCAGGGAACTCTCAGGGCTGCTTCAGCACAAGGGGTAGTGTCCCCAGGCCCCAGAAGCTCCTGAGAGTGAATAGCCCTAAGCTACTTGCCAGGGCAGCTTTTTATACTAGTGCTGGCCCCAGCTTCTAGCTCCTCCTGGCTGCAGATACAGGAGCAGCCAGGCAGGGTTATTTTGCCCCAAGTAGCACAATTTGTCCCACACCAAAGTGCATGTCTGGGCATGTGTGCTGAGGCAAAAAGCCCCATCTCAGTTTACACTGCCTCTATTTGAGCTGGTGCAAGAGCATGTGCCTGCACATGTGGACATGCCCATAAAGTGCAATTTTTCATTTAAGACATGTTAAATATTCACTATTATTTTAGTCAGGAGAGCTTTGCATGCAGCAGTTTCTAAGCAGAAAAATGGAGGCAACAACATGCTAAGGAGAGAGAAATTGGAATGTAAAAATCTCACATCAGCTGGTTTCACTCTTCATGCAGCCTGCAGAAGGTCCTCAACTACACATGTCACCTCTTCTTAGGGCCATTACCAACATGCCTTTTAGAGCAGCTTGTGCCCTTCATCAGTTTCTGTCTGTGAAAAGGGGTGGTATTACTGACTGCAGTAGGAACAGGTCATTATCCTGAGTCAGATGCATGCAGCTGGAAAAGATTTACTTTAATGAGTTGGCAGACTAAGCACAGTTCCATACACAGGCTGAGGAAGGGCAGACAAGATCCAAAATATACTGAGAAAGAATATATAAATTGGTGCACTTTAATGTAGCACAAAGAGCCATGAGTTATCCCCCTCCCCTTCCCAGTCCTAGCATTTCACAATATTTAATAGAGTATCAGCACTGATAGAGTCATATAAGGCTGGCACAGATAAGGGTATCTGAAGGAATTCACTGTCTGCGCTAACTCTGCAGTGAAGACAGAGGTTGCCAAAGCAAAAGCCTAGCTCCCAAAATTTTTAACCAGAGAGCCATTTTTCAATGTTAGCCCTAGTCTGGCTGTGCCTCAGGCAGAAGGCTCCATTCTTCTTTAGCTCTCACTATGGTATAAAGTGGCTTTGTTGCTCCTGAACCTGAAGGAGGATTTTGAAGCAGCCATTGTCTTTAACAAGGCCTGTGATTGCCACTAGATCAAAGACACACTCCATTTCTGATGGCAAACATGAGCAGCTTTTAGTATAACCACATGGTAAACTTAGGGCCATATGCTTTTCTTCTACATACAAGATGAGTAAGTGGACTTAAACATTTGAGTGCATTTCTACTCCACGCTGTTCCCTAAAAAACCTGAAAAGTAATTAATGCAAAAGGTGGGTGGGTCCTTCCCCTCCTCCCTGCTGGTTTTTTATGACTCATTATTAAGGGTAAGAGAGTGTTGTGTTTGTTATACAAGTACTATAGATGCCTTAATGGATTTCCAGAACTTGAATGGGGTGGAAAAGCATTATATTTAGCCAGTTAAATCTACTTGGGCATCTACTAGATGGAATAGAATCTGGCCCATACACCTGTTGCATATCTACTCAGATGCATCATAACTAGGATTAATTGGCTCTGCTGGAGTGTGTTAATTAATGCGTTCCAGAAGCCTCTGTGTCATGGCTATTTAGCATCCCTGTGCTTCAAAAAGGTAGTGGCCGCCATTTTGAAGCATGGGATGCTGAATACATGTGATGCTGCAGGCACCTTAGTTAGAGCGGCTCTTAGAGTAATATCATAGGGCATCTATCTCGTAGAGCTGCTCTAATTAAAGTATTCTCCCCTCCACCCTGGACCACATGGATAGACAACCTATCATATTACTTGTACTTTCCTATTCCAAATGAGTGCTTTGGGGAATACTTAACCATTGTTAAGACTAAAGCTATCTACCTGCAAATAATTTGTTTTATCATCTCAAGTAATTGGTGAGTTCTTATAGTCCCCTTCTGCTGAAGAATCCCATTGTATTCATTACTGCATTACAGTTATTTTTTTTATTGTGGCAACAGAAATGAACAGCAGAGTGTATTGCTTCACTGTGATCTTAGCAGGTCTCACAAGCTAAATAAGGGCAGGTTAGGCCAAGTTTGGAAGAGAGAATTCCAAGATTTACACAGATACTGTTGCAAGTCACATTAAGATTCAGTACATGGCAGTTTCTTAGGAAGAAAAACTAAATTGACCAGAAGGCACTGAACTCCTGGAAAACTTCCCTCCTTCTTCAGAACAAGAATAAAACTCAGTTCCTGGCCAATTTCTTAATCCATCCTCAATAGGATTTTACTGAAAATAAAACCTTATTGACTGTTTAATAGCAACACTTTTAATTTATATGGGAATTTTATTTAATTAGCTGGAGTCATCAGGGCCTCCCACAAGAATCCCATGGGATACCCTCCCTTCTGAAGGAAGGAGAGCACCTGGCACCACCGGAGACTCTTCCTGTAGCCCTGGACATTGAGGGTCACAATCTTAAATGACCTCATGGCTGGGGAGGAGGAGTAGATGGTTCAGGAGGGGCCTCGTACATCTCAATGCCTGTTGTGGGGCCCGCCGGTTCACATGGTGCCTTCCCATAAGCATAGAGGGCATCTATGAAACTGCGGGCTTTCCTATAGAGCTGGGTGTTGCAGCTCTTGGGCCCCTTCCCTTTTCCCACCAGCACCCTTGGAGTGGCAAGGATGCTGTCAAAATCTCCCCAGCAGTCCAAGGCTAGCTGTATCTTGCTGGTGGACTGGTGGCTGTAGTCACAGTCAAGAAATGCAAGTAGCTCATCCTTGGGGACCATTGGGACCGAGAGATCTGCAGGCTCCAAGGAGCCTGCTGGTTCTTGGGTGTCCTCCTCCTGGTCCTGGGACTCAGAGGGCTCCTTAGACACTATCTGGACCCTGCTGGTCTGCTAAGACCCCAGACTCTGGTTGAGATTGGGAGAGGTCTGCAGCCTCCTGGGACATGGGTGGGGCCCAGGGTGGGGGTAGATTTCCTTCACAAGATGGTGGGGTAGAGCTGGAGTCCACTGTTACCCACGCTGATGCAGGACAATGGGAGAGGCTGGGGTGGGAGGGGGAAGCCACGAGGGTGGCTCTGGCATCTGCCTCAGGGTCCTAGGAAAGGGGATCTCCTCCCTCAGGACTCACCAGGGTGAGCCCCAGGACCTCTCTATCCGCCAGATGAGAGGGAAGAGGCTCTGCTGCTAGGCCTTCCATTGGATAGGCCTCAGCCTTGGCACCCATTGTTTTAGGGGGTAGGCCCTAGTCAGCAGAATGAAGGGTTTCTTCTATGGACTCCTGCTCAGAACTATCTAGCATCCCCAAAACCTCCTCCATGGGGATCACCCATTTGATCTTTTCTGGGGGTGGGGTTTCAGGCACAGCTGGGGAGGCCCCCGGAGGGTGAACTGCTCCTTCCCCCCATGTGGTGGTCTTGGGAGAGGGAGAGGAGTACTCCACATTAGAGGGCTCTAGCTTTGCCCGGACCTTCCTCTTGCCTTTACGCCAAGAGGAGACCTGCATCCACTCAGCCATGGGATGATCCTCAGGTGGACAGGCTCCAGCAAGAGAAGATGAGGGTTGGGGGGTGGTGCAGCCATGATGGGGGTATGACTAGGGGCAGGGGGGCCCTATTCTCTCTCTCCCCCCAGTTGCTGCTGCCCTCCCTGGGACTCTGCTAAACTTGGTTGGGGACAGGATCCCTTAAGCTCATAGGGGGCTTGTAGTTGTGGCTGGGGTGCCAGGGGGGCACCTCTTTTTCCAGTGGGACCCACAGATGCCCTCCCTGCCTTGCCCATGGGGCACTCATGATGCAAGTGCCCCGGGGCATGGCACCGGATGCACTGCTGGTCCCCTAGTGTATAGAAAATCCTCACAAGACCACCATGATAAAGAATTGCCAGACACACTCAGCCTCCAGTCATTCTCCTGCTGCCAGCTGGATCATGACCTGATAACAGAAAGAGTGCATGTGGCAGAGGCCAGGGTCTCGGCACCCTGGTAAGAGGGCCGCCACTGGGGAGGTAACTCTCCCCAGGGTTTGGAGCCGGCGAAGCAGGGCCCAAATGGGAATGAAGGGAGGGATGGAGCCAAGGACCACCCTGTTCCTAGCTGTTCTAGAGGCTCAATGGGGACAAATTTGCCCTTCACCACAAGCCCCCCTTCCACCACTTTTTGTACAGTGGCCTCTGAGGCAAGGAAAAAGACCCACTTGCCATGAAAGCAGGAGGTCACCACGATCTTGGGGGCCCCCACTACCTGAGCCAGGGGCTGGACCCAGGTCCCAAAGTGCAGGTTCTCCTACTTGGGCAGTTGGCACTTCACCCCATGCCTGTGGGTTTGTGCTGGAAAGGGGGCCCTGCTACCCGAGTTGGAAGGGCTGGTGGTGGAGGGTCCAGGCTCCCCAGCTTTCGGTCTCCCCACAGCTGCTTGTACATAGCAGTGGTTCCCCCCCAGAGGGCCACATTGGTGGGGCTGAGATTAGGGCCAGGGACAGGCTGAATGGGTGTGCTGGCTGGTGTAGTGCACCTGGTCCCCTCAGGCACTGGTGGCAGGGCCCTTGCCTTTCCCACCCCCAGCTGTGGAGGAGGCTGAAGAGGGGCCCTTCCCACTGCCCCTGTATTTGGTCCCTAGTGATGGAGGAGGGGTCTTGGGAACCCCCTGGACCTGTTGGCTCCCTACCCAAGTCCCACCTTCCCCTGCAGCAGAGGTTACAGGCTTCTCCACTCCTGGAGAAGGTTGGTTGGACTCTGCCTCTGGGGTGGAGGCTGCAGGGGCTTATATCCCCTTAGGGGTTTGGTTGGGATCCACCCCCGTGGGGGCATCCACTTCTCCCAGAAGGTTTCTGTCCTGTCATTGTTTCACACGAGGGCAGGGAAGATGATAAAGAAAAACAAAATATCCCATGGGGCTGGTGAATCAAGTAGGGGCAGGCTGGGATTGTGGGGGAGAAAAGGGATAGGGAGGCAGGGGGATGAATCTCACTAAGCTACAGCCCCACAGGGAAAAAACCAGGAGGTCTATGCTTTGAGAATGTGTGGGGAGGGGGAAGACACACACAAGGGCTGGGGAAACTCGAGCTGGCTTACTCAGCCACACAACAAACACCTGGGCAGGGGGAGTGAACCACAGGACTTACCACACATGGACAAAAACACACAGGGAAGGCTGCTGAGCCGTATGTAAAAGATGGCTGGAGCAGTAGAGGGGCTTTGTTTGTGGAAGATCTATCCAGAAGCCCCTCAGGAGCTCAGCAGCAGAGCAGTTTGGCAGGAAGACAAATCAGGATCAGATGCCATGAGGTAGCTGTGGGGGAGGGCAGGAGCAGTCAGTCAATTAGGGAGTGATCCAGTGCAAGTGTGGTGTCAGGTGGTGCAAGGTGGTGCAGCAGGGAATCTCCCTCTCTCCTGAGAGGGGCCAGCAGCAGAAACAACAGCAGCAGCAGCAACAGCAACAGCAACAGCAACAGCAGTAGTGATGGTAGGAGCTGTCCAGTCCAGCCACTCAGAGTGTGCTTCTGGTGAAAGTGAAGGTGAGGGAAGCCTGCCAAAAGCTCTGAGAACAAGCCAGCAGCTGATAGTAGCCAGAGGCAGGAAAGGGCCTAGCCAGCTTCTTCCCAGAAGCTCCTGAGACCAAGCTAGCAGCAGTAGTTGGGACAGGAAGGAACGTGGGCAGCTTTCTCCCAGAGGCTTCTCCCCCAGAAACTCCTGAGGACAAGTAGCCATCCATCCTAGCCTTCAAACAAGCACTGAACCTCACTACCCTTATCACCAGAAACAAACTTTATACAGCCCAAAACACACTGAATAGATCCAGGCCATGCCATGACAAGAAATGTAAAACCTGCCAACACATCTCCACCACCCCCACAATTACTACACCTCACAACAGAACCATCACTGTTCCTGGACCTTACAACTGCACCTCCAGAAATGTAATACATCTCATCCAATGCACCAAAAACCCTGATGGAAAATATGTAGGACAGACCAAACAACAACTGCGCACCAGAATGAACACGCACCAGAAATGTATCAAAAACAAAAATACCGAACTACCTGTGGGGGCATATTTCTCACAAAAAAACTACTCTTTCTCCAATCTCTCAGTTCTAATCCTCAAAGAGAATTTACAAAACACCTTTCACAGACAAGCCTACAAACTTCACTTCATCAACCTATTGGATACAAAAAATTATGGACTAAAAATAGACATTGGATTTATGACACATTATAAACTGCCTAACATCCAAGTCCCCAGGTACCTCTCCACTATTTACCAGCTACATTCATTCTCCTCCTCCCCCCTCCCCAAACCTGTCTCTTACCCATTGACTCCTTAAAATTTACATTGTCACTGACTGGCTTTCTTGCATGCCTACCAGCCTCTGCCTTCTTTACTATTTATTCCATCCAGGAAGAGCACAGACCAACTGTAGATGCTTCCCCAGCCTAACAAAGGGTGTTTGTGCCCAAAAGCTTACAAAGAAGATTTTTTTCCCAACTATTTGAGTTGGTCTAATAGAAGATATCAAATTTACACAAAAAGCCCTGCCTAGACCAACAGAGCTATAACCTATACCACTTTTAATCTCTGCATTTAGTTTCATTGCTTAAGTAGGTGAACCACCACCACCTCACTTTCTAGCATGCTCCTGACATAAAGATTTGACAATAACAGAGACATTTTGGTTTAGTCAAAATCATGTTTAATTAATGTCACTATCTACATGCTGGTTCTTAAATGTGTTTGGCAGTCTTGTCTTTTAATTGTATCTCTCTGTCAGTCTCTCCCTCACAGATCTAAGTAGGTTGATCTCTCCTCATAACTCTAGATACCTGCAAGGAAATTATTTAATTTTTTTTAAATCTGTTCTTAATTTCCAAAAACATTCAATTTCTTTTATCAGAAGTAGCAAAGCATTCAGTCTTCATATTTCTGTGCCTTTCATTTGGCAATTTTGTGCAATCACTAAGGTGTCTGGCACACACCTAATCTTAATAATAATTATAATAATAATAATCAAGGTTAGTAGCATATAATCATGCATTTGTCCCTGTAGCTGTGCAAAGGACACCATTGGGAGGAATTTGATCTGTCCCTCTCACTTCCATCAACAAATCTGATCTACCGGTGTACTGTTTACATTTGGCTATGTAAATAACAACTCTGTTCTAACTAGGTTGATCATTTCTGTTGACACAGTATTAAATCTGCATCAGTATTAAATGCTGAACTGTTCCATACAAGACATAAAAATAAAAGCAATAATAGCAAGTCTATAGAGGCTTCTTATATATTAGTACTGTTTTTAAATGGAGGATGAGATTTTGTAATTGCCCATTAATAAGTTTCATTATCTGGATTTATATTTCTATTTCATTTCCTTATTTTGTAAACAGTAAAGATTTAATTACATTACTGTTAGGAAATTTCTTTCAGTCCAATTGAATCAGAGAGTCTTTCAGATAGTAGCTGAAGCTTATATTTTTATGTTATATGTTTCTATTCAATAAACGCATGGCCCAACTTTCAACAGTGCTGACCCTTAGTGAAATCATTGAGGCTGCCTATTCTCAGAATCCTTAATAAAAAAAAAAATCAGACTATTAACACCATACTCAGCTCTTGTGTAATTCCAGTGAAGTCAATGGAGCTGTGGCAGGAGGGAAATTAGGCTATAAACCAATCATGTCGATGTGCCATCATTATTCATCTTTTTTAAAAAGTGATTTTTTTCAACAGACTAGAATTTCTGTTTAATCAAAACACTGAAATCTGCTCAATGTCACCAGCTTTAAGAAAATTAAGAGTAGCAAAAAACAAATCAGACAAAAGCTCTATATTTATAATAATATTTACTCACGTCAAAATATATAAAATTTTAACTGCTGAAAATACTGTGTTGTAGACAAATGGATAAGATCTGCATTAAAATTTCCAGGAGCACGTCAAAGCTTGTATTCTTAATGGCACTTCAGCATCGTTCTACTCAGTACTGTGCAGCATATACAACTTAGGTGACTTAGGCTTCCTCTATCCATTACATGTATTACGTGATTACCTGGTAATTTGCACAATTAATTTAGACTGGCTACATGTGCAAATTAACTATGGCAGTTTAAAAAGTTCCAATCAGCTATAAAGTTATTGCTATAAAATATATAATAACTTTATAGCTAGTTTCTATCCAAGTTTAATTTTTACATGTAGCTTGTGCCCCTCTGGCTGGGAGCCCCATCAACTATTGGAGTTCCCAGCTGTGGGGGGCCATGTACACCCCTGAGCACAGGAGCTCCCAGCTGACGCTAACTCCCAGCCACAGGAACACATTCTCTCACAGCTGGGAGCACCATCAACTGACAGGGCTCCCAGCCATTTGGGTGCACCATGCACCCCACAGTTGGGAGACTGCAGCAGTTATCATCTCCCAGCCCTGAGGGTACATGGGGTGCACTGCAATAAAAAGTAATGGGATCTAATGTGTGATCCCACAGTCATGCCTCCTGCCATGCACGTGTATCATGGCAGAAGAAGCAGTTGTGTGGATCATGCATTAAATCCCATCATGCCTTTACCTGCATGTATAGAGGGGTCCTTTGTCATTTAATATTCTCAGCTCTATTTCCTTTCAGCATGACTTGGGCCTTGCACTCCCAAATCACTGTCCCATGTTTGACAACATGACCTTTTCAAACTTTCTCTCAGCACTTAAATTTAGACATATAAATCTAACTAGAGAAAAGCCCATCTCCCAACAAGCAGTCCAGGCACTAAAACAATGTAAATAATGTAAACATCATACCTCTGAGTGGGAACTCCTCCCATCAGAACTCCTTTCCTATTGTACTCCTTCCATGCACAAACTGTTAGGTTAATTAGACTGAGGTGCATGTGATTACCTCAAGTGCAGAGGTCAAAGCTCTAATTTCTAAAGTTTCCCTCCCCTCAGAAAGGGACTCTGAAATCCTGGTCTGGATTTAGCCTCCAAATCACTATTGGGCATTTATATACATGCTCTGGGTAGAAGAAGGGGGGGACTCTTTAGAGCAGCTCTGAGAACCTCTCTAATTAAAGTGCCCAAAGCATCTCATGTATCAGTGTCCCCACACTTAAAAATGGTAGCAGGGGTGCTTTAATTAAATCTCATTGAATGAGCTTTAGTTAAAGTGCTGCCATTTTTAATTGTGGGGATACTGATACACAAGATGCTGGAGCCTACTGGTGCACTGTAGTTACAGAGCATCAGAGAAGCCTCGCTGCTCATGTACAGGTGCCCTATGCTATTTAACAGCACAGAAGGTCTTTCTAGCTATCCAGTTTCTTCTAGTGGGAGGCAGGTTGCCACCACACAGGTGGTATTCTATTCTGTCCTACCAGTGAGCAGACATGGAAGATGACATAAGACCTGCATGAGAGAGACCAACTGGCAGGTTCAGGAATGGTGTCTCGAGGTGGACTTCAGCTTCCTAGACAATGACCCGCACATCAGAGAGACACGCTTAGGTGGGATGGGCTTCACCTTTCCCCCAAAGGTAAGCGTGTGTTCTCTTCTAGGTTGGTGGATCTCCTCCGGTGGGCTTTAAACTAGGCTTATTGGGGGAAGGGGAAGATGAGGGTGGAGCGAGCCTTAGA
>NW_017728886.1:211535256-211536729 GCF_001723895.1 Crocodylus porosus | reverse complement strand
GAACTTCAGGAGGGCAGACTTCAATGAGGTAAGGAGAATAGTTGGGGAGGCACTGAGGTCCCAGAGGGGAAGGGAGTCGAGCATCCAAGAAGAGTGGTCGTTCCTTAAGGAGACAATTCTCCAAGCCCAAAGGGAGGTAATCCCAACACAGATCAAAGGGGCCAAGAGGGCACAAAAGCCCCCATGGCTCACCAAAAGCATACAGGAATGTCTCCTAACTAAAAGGTAGGCGTACACCCAATGGAAGGGAGGGGCCTTCACCAGGGAGGACTATACCTTGGTTGCTCGGGGCTTCAGGGGGGCGGTCAGGAAGGCCAAGGCAAAGATGGAACTGGGACTAGGTACCTGGATCAAGGACAAAAAGAAGTCCTTTTTTAAATATGTAGGGTGTAAAAAGATAACATGGGGCCTCTGCAAGACACGCTAGGAAATCTGGTCATCACACCACATGACAAAGCCAGCCTATTTAACAATTTCTTTGCCTCCATTTTCCTGAGCAGGGATCAGGTCACTCTCCCCTTCCCACCAGGACCCCTGCAGGCCCCAGGGGAGGTGCACCCAGGCCTAGGGTCAGAGAAGATCTAGTCAGGGAACTTTTGGAGGGACTGGATGTATTTAAATCAGCTAGTCCTGACAATTTCTACCCCAGAGTGCTGAGGGAATTAGCTGAGGTCATTGCAGGACACCTGGCATGGCTTTACGAGCACTTGTGGTGCTCTGGTGTGGTGCCAGGGAACTGGAAAAGGGGCAATGTGGTTCCCATTTTCAAAAAAGGGAGGAAGGAGGACCCAGGAAACTATAGGCTAATTAGTCTTACCTTGATCCTTGGTAAGGTTTTTGAGAGAATTATTCTGGCATATGTCCTTGAGGGACCAGCAGGGGAGATTATGCTTAGGGGCAACCAACATGGGTTCATTAGAGGTCAGCCCAACCTGGTGGCCTTCTACAACCATACCACCAAATCCTTTAAAGCAGGGGTAGCAGTGGACATAGTCTTTCTGGACTTTCGGAAGGCCTTCGACACTGTCTCTCACCCCATTCTCATCAAGAAACTGGGGGACTGTGGTGTCAACACCTACACAGTCAAATGGGTCACCAACTGGCTGGAGGGCTGCACCCAGAGAGTGGTGGTGGATGGGTTATTTTTGACCTGGAGGGATGTTGGCAGTGGGGTCCCCCAGGGCTCGGTCCTCGGGCCCGCACTGTTCAACATCTTCATCAGTGACTTGGACGAGGGGGTAGAAAGCACCCTGTTAAAATTTGCAGATGACACTAAGATGTGGGGGGGAAGAGGGCATGCCAGAAAGAAGGAATAGGCTGCAATTGGACCTAGACAGGTTACAGGGGTGGGTGGATGAGAACAGGATGGGTTTCAACACTGACAAGTGCAAGGTGATGCACCTGGGAAGGAAGAACCAGCACCATACCTACAGGCTAGGGAACTCCCTTCTCATCAGTACAGAGGCAGAAAAG
>NW_017728886.1:211525589-211534736 GCF_001723895.1 Crocodylus porosus | reverse complement strand
AGTTAGATGAACACCTTGCTGGGGTCATTTGACCCCAGTACTCTTTCCTGCCATGGCAGGGGGTCGGACTTGATGATCTGCTCAGGTCTCTCCCGACCCTACCAACTGTGAAACTATAAAGGTTCCCTCTATCCCACACCAACTTGTAAAATGCTGTTTCTGGATGGCTTGTGAGGATCTGAAAAATCAGTTTGGGCTCACAAAAATGTGTGTTATTACATCACTAATTTAATAAGCATGTACTTATGCTGCCTTTTCCCTAGTTTGTGAGAGTCACTTATCTTCCTTTGGCTAGAGCTGGGTAAGGGAATCTCCCTTTTTCAAACTATGCATGAAAGGAAGGAATGCATTCATTCAGCTGCCCCCAGTAAATGAATATGTTTGTTTCCACATAAACTGATCTCTGGAGCACAATTTTCAGGAGAGGAAAGAGTTTATGGTAAATTACATAGCTGAGGAATATCAGGAAACACAGAACCATAACAAAAATAATTTATTACAAAGTGATTGTTGCTCTTTAATTGACTATTGAGAAAGCAGGGCCAAAACAAAACTTTGAATCATCACAATTAACGTTAATAGATTAGGAAACAGTAGTAATGCCAAACCCTGCTATCAAATGATGAAAGTACAGTTGTCCTTTCTTCCCAAAGAGATTGTTAACGTTGTCATCATGTTTCTCTTTGCTTTAGTGAAATTAACTGTTTAGGTTTCTGTAAAGATCCAGTAAGTCTACTTGTATATCAGTGTCAGTAAGAAAAAAGAAGGAGAGTATTTCAGTGAAGCTAGAAGCCAGTTCTTTATTTTCCTGGAATTAAAGTTCAATTCAGTTTGCAACAGCCAATAATAGTCTTTCCTTTTTCTGTACCTTTCCATTGTATACATTTTGCCTCTGTTTACAGTAGGTTGTTCTGGAGGAAAAAAGCATTCTCTGTGGCATCTGCTTTGTCTTGTTAATAGCACCATTTCATAATCTACCATTTTTGAGGAAGAATATATGCACTTTGTGTCCAAGGATGAAAATCTGAAAGGATTGTACATTTCTCACTGCAAACTCTGAAAAGTTGTATGTTCACTGTAAAATTGTATGTTCTTTCTGTACCCCAAATCATGTTAGGAACAATTTAGAATGATGAAGAAATGCAATATTAAGCACTGAATGTTTATGATCCCTTGATTTATTTGATTTTGAAATTTCTGAATGTAGTCATTAAGATATAAGTGATTAATCAGTGACTTCTGTGCTACACTTTATTGGATGCAGAATGTGTATGTATGATAAGGAGCCAAACACATAGCAATGAAGGTACCTTCTCTGCTAATTCAGGACAGGAATTATCCTACAACGAAATCTCAGCAAAGTGCAATGTGGAACACTTTTTTAAAGCAATTTTCTTTCTTTGCTTGTATATAATGAATCAGGAACCTGCTAAGCCAGGGGTGCTCAACCTTTAGCCCATGGAGCCATTGCATCTGGCCTGCAGGGCTCCCCATGGGGCAGGAAGTTTGACAGCAAGGGAGCAGTGGTCATTAATATGGTCACCCCACTCCTTGCCAAATTACCCAAACCCAGACCCTGTGTGGCTGGTTGCAGCTGGGCCCCCCTCTCCCCTGCCCTGCATCTGGATCATGACTGGGTCATGCCCCCTCCCCCTACTGTAGAGTAGGTTTGGGGCAGGCCATGCCCCATCCCCCAATGAGGCCTAGCCACACCCCCTTTTCCCTATGGAGCTGGCTCATGTCCCCTCCCCCTCCACAGGGCCAGGTCACACCCCTTACCCCCTGCAGCCCAAGCCACACCCCCTTTTTCTTTCCAGGGCCAAGTCATGCCCTCTTTCCCCTGCGGAGCTGGGCCATGAGTCCTTCCCCTGTGGAGCCAGGTTGCAGCTGGGCTGTGGCCCACTTTCCCCCTCCAAATGGCCAAATTATGCACAGCGCACCCACCCTGGTGCCAGATAGTGACCACTAGTGAGATCTGGCCTGTGGACAGATGGAGCACTGCCCATCCTGTCCACTGGTGGTGAAAAAAAAAAAAAAGGTTGAGCAGCACTGACCTACACAATTAAAATGAGAGTAATTTTCTCTCTCTCATATATATTATAAAACTATTTCTCCCAGAAAAAATTTAAAATACTTTTTTATATAATATATGGTATGTGTCCATTAGTATCTGATGGAATTTTATAGTGAAACACCCCTGCTCTGACTTCTGCCCTTTTACTGCCAGAATGGCCATCTGACCCTAACACATACAACTATACATTGAGAGGTGGGACAGAAGCGGGTCTCCTTCTTAGCTCCCCCCAAACATATTATTTCACATGCCATCCCATTAAACTCTGAAACGCATCCTTCTTGAATAAAAAAAATGGAATTTGCTCACTAGCAATCATTCATTTTATTTCAACATTGATTCTGAAGAATGAAACAAACACATCAGTAATGAAGTCCTCAAAATAACTTTTACATAATTATTTGCTTAGTACTTACAGAATTGTCTTAGTTCAGTTTGTAATTGGAATATAAGGTCATAATCTACTTAGCTGAATAGATTTCATTGAAAACCTCATTTCCTTTCTATGAAAGCAATCCAAAGTCCATTGAATCAACAGAATAGACAGGGTGGGTCCATCATTCTATTTTCTCCCTATTCTGTTTTTTTACTATGCATTTGCCCACTGAAAGATAGGGGATGTTTTTCCCAGGATTTGAATTTTTATACCCACACTTTCTCAGTCACCATTTCTAAGCATCTGTTATTTATTCACAAGTACAGGTGTTTTGTTGATGGCATTTGTGGGTTTGTTTGCTTGCTTTTCCTACTCTTCACCTGCCTGGTTTGTGGAAATTCATGTCAAAGGGAGGATTTCCTTGCCTCCTTGCTTGTGAAGACAGACAGCTTTACTGGGTTTGGAATAAGGCCCCTACATAGAATGCTAACTAGACTGAATAGATATAAATAAGCAAGTAATAAATTAAAAGTGTTGCAGCCAGTGCTGTAGGCTGTTGAATTAAACATGAAATCTGTGCTACAAGATGAGGCTGTTGTCTCCTCCTCCAACTTGTTGCTCACTTCATTGGCTACACTTAAGTGTAAGATGAGCTGGGTAACACAGATCACAGATAATCCTGCCCTGGAGGATTATGCCAGTAACTTTGAGCTGCATAACAATTACTTAAAACTTAAGGTGTTAATGTGCAGGCAATCGAAGGGTTAAGGGCTCCAGGAGCCACCCAAAATTACCATGTAAAAAGGCCCTAACAAGGCTGGAAGATTCTGCATGCCCAAAGCATGGGAGGCATTCCAAATGATGAATGCAGGACTTTGCTTGAGTTGCTAAGTATTTACACTGAAAATGCAATATTGCTGAACATGTTTTCCTGCAAATATCCTATTCTGAGGAAGTATATAGAAAACCATAACTAATTATCACTAACTGGATTACAGGCTCTGCAAATTGCATAGCATTTGGTTTGAAAGCTTTAGAAAAAACATCAAATAGCCTCAAAAGCAATTGATATGGACTTGAGCTGGCAAGTCTGGCATGACTGAGTTCTCTCTGTTATAAAATTTATCCACAAAACAGTTCTGAAACAATTATGACTCAAATGTGTCTCATGTCACTGACAGCAGAAAAAGAGCATTCAGAAGTGCATCAACCCAGCTGGCAAACCTGTCCCTCTGCAAAAGAAATTTCCCCAGGAATCCAGGTAGCTACTGTACTGCTCCTTTAGGGATATATTCCAGCTTCTTTAAACAGCATAAAGTTATGAATAGGGTAAGAGTAGGATAGGTCCACTCCTTGTTAGGTCACTTGGAAACAAGAACCATACCCATGCTCTTTAGGCCACAAGACAACCATTGCTGACAGCCAAATTTCAGAGAAGGCAATGAGTCTAGAGACACATGAACCCCACCTTGCCTTCTGCTCCTCCCCCCCAAAGACATAGACTTAAATGTTCTTGGCTCCCTGAAGAAAACATCTTGAAATAAACTATCCATATAACCAGGAAAAACATATTCCAGAGACTACTTACCAAAGAGAAAGATTTGCTAACAAGTTTTAATGCAATATTAAAACCTTTCTAAAATTATTGTTGTTCTACACAAGTAGTGTTCAACCTCTGACTTATGAGCTGTATCCAGCTCATGGAGCCATGTCATCCAGCCCATAGATTCAGAAATTTGGCGATGGGGGCTTGGTGGCAGCATTAGTTACAATGACACCTATAAGCACCAGCCAAGATCAAGTCCCCATTGTGCAATGTGTGGTACAGATTCTTAGTTTATGAGAGTTGTCTGTATATATGTAAATAGTTAATAAATATGGAGCCAGCTGACGACACATTAGCATATATAGAATGGTTCCTGAGTGCCAAACAAGCTTTCCTGTTGTTGTGCTCTTCAAATTGTTTCCTCTGTGTTGCTTTTTACACCTATTGAAAGATGATTCTTATCCTGAAAACATTACATTCTAAAGGTGAGACCTATCAGGGGGCTTAGGCATTGTAATGTTGAATGTTGCAGTCTCTAAACTGTAGGTATCTGGCTGCCTAATACAATACATATGCCCAGTTTAGGCATTCAGGCTTCCTATGCAATTCACAAGGACAGTTAGACATTCAAGAAGGGCTCTGACCTGCCCATTTATCCAACAGAAAATACTGAAGAGTGAGAGGTCTTAAGTGCTACTGTTAGAGATTTAGACACCCAGCTCATAGCTGTAGAAAGACACTTCATTCCACTTGAAATTAATAACCTTTATTGGAATTAAACATCTATGCCATCTCTTTTTTATAAAATCCAGGTAAAAGAGGAAGAACCCATTTCTGACCAAAGTATTCACCCAATATGTGGGAGACCCACATGTAATTTTGTCTACTTTCTGAAGGGATTTGAACCAGCACCTCCCACATAAATGCCTGCCCCAGAATGCTATGGGGCCTGGTTAGTGCATCTCAGTCCCTCCATATTTTTCATGGCATGATTTATTAAGCAGAAAAGGGGACAGGGAAGGGAGAGAGATTACATTACTCTATTAGTCTTGAGTGCTGTCTGATGTATTACAGGCATAAGTATTCAAAATTTAGATCCTCAAAATCCTTGCTTAGCTGCCATCTGAGTCACCTGAATTTTATAAGTGCCTAAAGTAAAGGAAGTTTCCTAGAAACATAGTCCTGCCCAGAACTACCTAATTCCTCATAGTGCTGATAAGCTAGGCATGTAGCTTCTGTCTAAGTCCTGTCACAGTGTGGCACTTGGTGTTTCTCTGAATATCTTATCAGGAGGGACTGGTTCAGTAGCCATCTTCAAGCATGTCTCCTGGATTGGGTACTGGCCAGTCCCTGTCCCCACCCCTCCCCCAACCTAATAGTGTATTAATTAGATCATACTGGATCAGTGAGTCTAGATGCCTAAATACGTTTGAGAGTCTCACCCCTAGACAATTAAGAAAACAAAGAGAAACAGAAAAGGTGGGGCAGGGTGCAGGGGCAGCCGTGATCCCTCTAGCGCCCCCCCCACCGTGTCAAATAGGCAATCCAGCACCCTCTTATCTCACCTGCCACGTCTTTGATAATATCTGGTTCTATATGGGAGGCTGCCTTTGATCCCATAGTACACGGTGTTATGCTGGAACTATTCCTCATTCTGTATGGGGTGACTCTGTGCACCCCAGCCTTAAGGGCTATGCGTGCCTCCAAACTCCCCTTTAGCATGCCCCAAGCCCCGCAGCTCTTCCTGAACGTTATCCGGTCCTTAACCTCCTGCATCCTACATGGCGCCGCTGGGCTTGTCACACAACCGGCGCCGCTCTATTCACTAGCCCTCTCAGGCCTACTAATTATATCTGCTCCCCCCCGGGGTCCAGTCAATTTACGTGCCTGACTGGGGCCAGTCTCCCTGCGCTCATGCGCTCCTTGCCCTCACCAGGCTTCTCAATATATTTGCCCCCTTCTGAGGCTTCTCACTAGGCTAGCCCCCTTCCGGGCTTTCCCCGTCCAGGCAGCACCCCCCCCCCGGGGCCTGCCCGTCATACATCGCACGGCCACCTGCGCATTCAGGCCCACACTCCACGCTTCCCACGGTACTCGCCCTCTCTGGGGCCTGCCCCACGCTTCTCGTGCTTTCCTGCCTGCACTGGGACTTCGCACTTTGAGGCTCAGGCGACCTCAGCCTTACCTGGCCCCAGACCCCTTTCCTGGGTTGTATGCCCTACTGGGCAAAATACCACCCTCACAGGCTGGGATCTCAACACCCCACACACCGCACCTCTCCGGCGCTCACCCGCCATGCCAGCTGTGGCGCCAATCGCTGTGCTGCTAAGCCAGCTTGTGGCACCAGTCACTGTGCCCTTACTGGGCACCAGGAACCCCCGAGGAGCCCCTGTGAGGCCTCCTCACACCCCTACAGCCTCACCCAGTCCTCCGGCATTTACACAAAAAACTAAACAGAAACATAAGCCCACCGGCCATAACCCAACAACAAGCTTCCTCGCTCAAACGTAGGAACTAAGCTCCCTTGGCTCTCTAACAATAGCCTCCCTGCCAGGGTTTTTGCCACCCTCACCATGCAGTAGCCACCAGGATGATCAGACTGCACCGCTCGTCTCTGCTCTGCTGGGCTCTTCTGCAGAACTCCTGCACCTCAGGCTGCCAGAAGGGAACTGCCCCTAGGCTTTGGCCTGGGCTGGTTTATAAAGGCCCCGCCCTGCCCCCTTTCTGGTCATGTGACCAGCCTGGTTGCTCCGGCAACCAACACCTGTGTTGCCTTAGGGAGCTTCAGCAGCCCATATTCCTAACGTCAGTAGCAGGCACCCTAGTGCCCTGCTACAGGGATAGATTTTTACTTATTGCAGCAAGGGCTGGGGGAAAGCCCCTGCTATCAACCTGTGGGACCAGCTATGCCAAGAAGAGACTTCCCAGGGCAAGTCCAGAAAGGCTGTGTATCAGGGCATGCTGGGGAAAAAGTGTCTGGGGAGAACCCAGGAGGTGAGCAAGCCTCCGGGGCACTGGACAAAAGACCCTAGGGAGCCAGCTCTGATTGGTTGAGAGAAAAGAGCAGAGGGTTTAAAGATACATCAGAAAGACCATCATTGGTTGGCATCCCCCAGGAGCAGGGAAAACACAGCAAAGTCGGGAGCTGCATGGGCCAGGGCAGGAGAGGACTTAGGCAGCTGAATCCACCTGAGTTGTCGAGGCCCAGGCAAACCCTGAGCAAGGATCTAGTTGGCCCTCCAGGAAAACCAAATGAAGTGGGTGGCTGGGCAGAAGAATCCATGCTGGCAGTGTGGTGAGACAGTAGGGGGTGATCCTAAGTTGGGCCACCCACCTCACTGCACCCAACCACCTTCCAGGGTCCGATTGCCTCCCTGGGGGCGCATCACATCTGACTGACCCCCTTCTTGGCGCACACCTGCCTGAAGGTAGAGATGCCACCACCCCGGGACGGGCCTGATTCTGGCTCTGTGCCCCCTGGGGAACAGGCCAAGTAGCCCTCAAGGGTACTTGACTCACTTCAAGAACTTGGGGTGCTTCCCTCAGTTGGAAGCACAAGTAGTGGTCTCCCTTAGTCAGCCGAACCAAGGGGAACCCAAGGCATAATCTAGACTCACTCCCAATAAGTATCCCACACTAGGTACAAAGGAGAATGTTATTGGTTACAAGGAGTAGGGTTTGAATAGGTTACAGAGTTGAATAGTATCAGAGAAATCCCATAGAGCAAACAGGGTGGCTGAAGTAGCCTTTGATCATGCATCTGAGTTACTGCAAGCTATATATCTAGTTAGATCTCAGGTAACTTACAAATAACATCCAGAGGCAGGTGGAGGTTCCATCTGGAGGCAGGCAGTTCCTTGATCGTGAGTTTTGAGAGAGAAAACAAATTTCAGATGATCTAGCTCCTCTGTCTCTGAGTTTCTCATGGCTGCTGCCCCCATCCTCCTGGGCAGTCCTTAACATGTATAGACATTATGACCTCATTTACCTGGTCCAATGGAGGCCAGCACCTGTTGACTGTCAGCCAACCAATTTGAAATGCATCACTAGTCGCTGGGCAGACTGACAGTCTCTAGCTCACCAGGGAGCCCAAGGCCCTCACCCAGCTATGTAATGCCAGTCACATAGGCAGAGGGAGCAGGTTCCTCCCCTCCCTCAGGAATGTATTCAGCTCAGGTTACCTAAAGGGATAGGATAAGGTGTGTACCCTCTTCAGGGCCTATTCTAACCAAATTGTCACAGAGCAGAATTTTTGGGGAGAAACAGAGGTGGCCTTGTGCCACAGGCAACACTAGAAACAGGGCCAGGAGTGAGGCTTTTCTTGGGGCAGCGAGTGGAGGCTAGCAGGGTGAGAGGCAACATGGATCGCAAAGATAGTGGCAGGGTTTAGAGACTTGCCAAAGTGTGTGAAGGCCACAGGGACATATACAGTAAGGACAGAAAAAAGGAGAAGAAAAAGGGGGATTGAGATATACAGCTGGCTGGAATTATAGGGCAGCTTAAAGAAGAAAGCATGATTAATTTAGAAACATTAGATGCATTTGGAGGGGCCTGATTGAGGAAATAGGCTGAAAATTACTTTTTTGGGGTGAACTAAGTACCCAAGGGATGTTGATTTGTGATTGCAAAGGCCTCAAAACTGGGATCCAGGAGGCATCAGGAGAGTTAAGTTGTAAGGCCTGAAGAAAGGTTGAAGTTAAACCTAAAATAAAGTTGATCTAAAGAACTAGCTAAATGAGCTACATAAAGGAAGATGTGGGGGAAAGTGAGGCAAAGAGAATATAGTGAATGCCAGACTTGTGGGTAAGCAAGTGGCTTAACAATAGTTAGAGATTTGTCAGGAGCCCAGGCAAAAGTCAGAGGGCAATAGACCAAGGGACACAGAGGAGTCCAGAGATTCGATCCAGATAGGCCTCCCCATGCAAGACCAATGAGGACTATGCACCACAGGGCTGAGAGAAAAGGGACAGGGTATAGGGAAGGTTGACCCCTGCAGAAGAACTGGGATCCCACCAGATAAACCTTCTCCCAGAGTCTTCCAACCTTCCTAGGAGAAGAAAATCATTAAGACCTGGCAGACAAGGGGGAGAGCATGATGAGGTAATCATGCTCTCCAAGCCCAAAGGGAGGTAATCCCAACACGGATCAAAG
>NW_017728886.1:211504114-211520080 GCF_001723895.1 Crocodylus porosus | reverse complement strand
GAGGCTAGATGTACACCTTGCTGGGGTTGTTTGACCCCAGTACTCTTTCCTGCCATGGCAGGGGGTCGGACTCGACAATCTGCTCAGGTCCCTTCTGACCGTAGAAACTATGAAACTAGGATCCATGGCATTACAGCACAGTGGTAGGTCAGGAATACACCCATGCTCACACTGATGGTAAACAGAGATACAGAGTGATATACTCAAGGTTATATAAGTAGTATATGGCAACATTAGGAAC
Organism: Crocodylus porosus; assembly: GCF_001723895.1. Classification (NCBI taxonomy): domain Eukaryota; kingdom Metazoa; phylum Chordata; order Crocodylia; family Crocodylidae; genus Crocodylus; species Crocodylus porosus. Next base: position 211,519,839 of record NW_017728886.1, on the reverse strand, counting down.
TTAACTTAGACTTTGTTGGAGAGGAAAGTTGGGGTCTAACTTAATTAAAAATCTTGGACCAAGCCAATGGAAACAATACTCATATGGAAACTCCATATATGACTAAGAACTGTGCAATGGAAAACTGCCTAGAAAACTGAAAAGTAGCACAGCCATAATCACTGTACAGCAATTATCCTTAATGAACTTTTAAGGGTAATTAGCTATGTCCATATTATAATTTGAGACAAATACTGATTAACTGGGATCTTAAGCTGCCAAATCATAAATAGATCTTTTTATTAACTATAGATGGTTTAGACACGGGGGAACTTGTCATGTGACAAACTGAATGCGAGTTATGGGGTTAGCCATAGGCAGAAGCCAGCCTGAAAGGCTGTCATTTAATATGCAAAGCTGAGACAGCTACAAATTCAAGGATGTTTTATTTCCAAATGTTGGAGAGGCTTTGAGCAGAAGCCAGGAGCTCTTAAAGCTAGAGCAACTCACTTTTTCTGCCACTAAGATTTAAATATAACTTACTATACACTAGAAGTGGCAGTTGCAAGGAGAGATCTATAAAGCGGTGACTCAAGCCAAATTTAGACAAGATACTAAAGTGTAAAGGATGGAAAATCTAAACTATTGTTTTGACAGTGCCAAACACTGGAGCTTTGTATATGCATGAGAGAGTGTGCACAGACTTGATCCCTAGACCATCAGCAACACAACACCTGTTGGTTTAGTTTGTTTTAATGTATGAAATTCCAAGAAATATTGGATAAAATAGACAGTGTTGTGTGCAAGGACCAGAAGCCAAGAATCTGACTCTCTGGAGACTGTTCTCATGACTGAGAGACATAGTCATTCTTCCCTGCGCATGCTCTCAGTCTACCCTTGTAGTCCTTCCTACATACCCAAGGGCACAGAAAACAGGAGCGTGTAGAATATCTCCTCCCCAGCATAGCCTGCAGCTGGAGGTTAGGGCACTCTCCTTGGAAGTTTGTGAGTTTGGCATGAGCTCTGCTCAATTCTTTAAAAGAATGCCTATAGGTACCTACTGTCTGATTTCCAAGTGGACAGTAGGGCTGTGCGAAGCTTCGGTCCCCGATTCAATTTAGTGGATATTCAGCCCGATTCGGTGGCTTAATCTCCAAATCTGAATCAAATCAGAGGACCCTTTAATCTCTCTGAATCAAACCGGAGCCCTCTGAATTGATATGGAGAGATTCAGAAAGTTTGGAGATTCGGACATAGTGACAGCTTTAAATGGTTTTTTCTACATACCTCTACGTAGCAGGCAGCTCATCAATGCTGCGAAGCTGGGGCGTATGGAGCGTCCCACAGAAGCACAGGGGGCTGCCCAGAGCACTCGGCAGCAGACACACAAGAAGGGACTCCCACACACTCCCCCCAGCTCCGTGACTGGTGCCTTCTGGGTCTGGGGGAGCACCCAGGGTCCCCCCATGGTTGATTGTCAAGCTGGGGGAGTGCGGGGGGGGGCGCAGAATGCTCCTGGGTGGACCTGGAAGTACTTCTGGTCCACTTTCACGTTCGCCGCCAAGCACGTGGAGGGCCCCCACTGCACTCCTGTGGGATGCTCCATCCACCCCAGCATCACCATGTTCTTGAGCCATGCCTGCTACCTCAAGGTATGTAGAAAAAACATTTAAAGCTGCGTGTATGGCCAAATTGCTGATTCTCTGAATCAGCATTGAATCTTCAGATTCAGCCAAATAAAATCAGGGACAGTGATCCAAATCAACAAATCAAATTACTGTCCCTGATTTGGGCCGAATCTGAATCAAATAAGGCCTGTTTTGCACACCCTTAGTAGACAGTGGTACATGCCTGCAGCCCTGTGTAAGATTCCTAAAATCTGAAGAAGGGCTCCCCTGTGCTTAGGTTTCCTAATTACTAGCTCTAGATGGCTCAGTACACGGGGCTTTTTAAGTGCCTTTTAAGAGAATTCTAGGAGGCTTGTATAGGGAACTCAGGCACCTAACTCTGGAATTTGGATTTCACTGGCTGGGAACAAACGCTGCATTTATCCCTGGATAAGTTGTGCCTGGTTTATCCCATAACAAAAGTATCCCAGGATGGTGGGCACAGACCAGGGTTTAGTGAGCAACTGAATGAAGGGCCACTTTTCTGCAATCGATTCAATGATGCAATCCTGGAATAACTGTACAGATATACTTTGCTATATATACAGATAAACTGTTACTACTTTTTAGTCGGGAAACTTTTTAAAGATTTATCCTAGGGTAAAGGATATAGGCATCTGTATGGTTGCACTTTTGCCCAGGATAAAATGGTTTATCCTGGGATAAATACCGTGTCTCTTTGAAGCCATTCTGTGGATATATGCCAGAAAATTAATGACTCTTGCCATAAGTAACTCACGCCTTATTAAGCATTAATAATTCTATTAGATTCTCTCTCTAGGAACATAGAGAAAAAGATGCAACTCCTTGTATCTGTCAACAGGTGCTAAATTAGAGCTAATCCCCTTATTAAAGTGATTGTACTAGGCTTTATTATAACCTACTTTTACAATTAATCAACACTATTTCAAAGTACTATATAGAATCAGAATAATTTACTGTTGACTTGGTACTCTGTGCTTTGAACCAAAAGACTTTTTTTCCTTAAAATGCTTGGCCATGTTTTGTACTAACAATGAATGTATATATTCTAATTAACATACATAGCAAGCAGTAGAGAGATGACCAACAGTGAAGTGGCTAAACGAAGTGTTAATTTATGATACCCACTGACAAAAACAACTGCCTCAACTTCCAAATTGGAAAATTTATCAGAAAATAAATAATCAGTATTACCTCTTTCCCACACTGGCAAACAATCATAATTCACAGGTTTTGGTTTACACGTACTACACTGGTGGCTGAGTCTGAGCTTCAAGACTAGCGCAGATTCTACCGGCCATTAGATTAGAATAGTGCACATTTTGCCTTCAGATCTGATGGATACCACAGAGGAGACTCCGCACTGCCTCCTCCTCCTCCTCCTCTTCCCCCCCAAACCAGTCTGGAATTCCCTGATTGGGAAGGGCCGTGTTTAAGCAGTAGACTATTGTGCCCCAGAGCAGCATCCTCAAAAGCACTGTGCTGCTCTGGGTGCCTGTTTTTGGCAGCAGAAAGCAGAGTAGCTGCAAGCAGTTTGCAATAACCTGACTGCACTTTCTATTTCTTCCCTCTACTAAGATAACTAACTGGCTGTATGAAATATGCCACATAAATGACAGATTGGAAACACCATTTTGCCCAACACTTTTGAAACTATACTGCTATACCTTCTTTAGATCTAGATAGAGATCATTTCCATGCCTCCTTACTTATCGAGTCAGCCAGAAAGAAAGATATCTGATGTGACCACCCCTACTTTGGAAAAAGAATATTTTGGGTGATAGCAGAGACACTAGATGCTTTTTGCTGTTGCTGTTTTTTCCAACATGTTCCTTATCTGAATTAGAAATATACATGTGAAGTGCTCCATTAGCATTCCCTTGAGCAAGGCAGCCACTAATATTGCTATTATTTTCACCCCACTAGATATACCCTGATTATGTTAATATCCCTCTAAAGAGAAAACAGTAGCCACAGTCTGACCTATTATCAATTTCATATTCCACTACCAAAAACATTTCTCAGTATTGCCATTGCTACTGTTTTAAGCGCTATCATTAAATACTCTCAATTCCAAGCAAAGACATGTCTTTTATTGACCTTTTGATCTAAGATGGCTTCCCTCTTCAAAATGAATAATCAAGCACTGTGTAACCATCTTTATTTAATATACAGTGTATGCAATTCTTCCAGTTGGATTTAACTGGTTCAAAAAGTCCAATTCCTATTTTCCTAGTAATTGAAGGTGTAAAGACTATAGAAGATGGACCAAATTTTAGCCTCAAATCAACTAAGCGATAAACCTAATTGGTAAATTTCTTACTGTAGAACATATGAATCATAAATTGGACCTATAAGTCCAAGTACCAGTGGAGGATGTTCTATAATGAGTTATTTGTAAACGGTTTCAGTTGATTGACACAGATACTTTTACCAAACTCTGGGCCAAAAGCGTCTTGATCACTTTACTTGGGTGCTGTTTCATTTCACTTCCAGCAGCCCAAAATCCCTGAAACAAAGGTCAGTTTTCTTTTCTGTGCAGAAAGAATCAAGCACATTATAAAAAAAAAAATTCATAGTGTGAAAAGCCTCTGAGACCAGCTCCAATGGAATAACAGTGGGACTTAGACACAATCTCCCTCTTTGCTACTAGACATTTGTATATGCAAATGCAAGTAAACTATGTAGGTAGATATGGGTTACTACTTCTCAGCTATCATTGTAAATGGTAAGGGAAATCTCAGAATCATTTTTAAAACCTGTGTTTGTTTCTAAGTGCACCAGAGAGATATAGTTCTTATTTTTCTTAGATGTATAGAAGTTGTGTTTCCTTCTAGGAAAGTTAAACTTAAAGTCACTAGAAATTTTATTTTTGTCCCTTGTGTGATTAACATCTAGATGATGCAATTTAGTCCTTTTCTGAGGTTTCAGATGTTAATGCTTTCTCTCAAAGTGGGGCCAGGAAATTAGTCCAGAAATAAATGCTTACAGTCTGTTCTCTTCATCTCAGGCCCACAATGTCCTTTAACCATGTGCCAATTATGTTCATGTATTACTCAAGCTAGTAGTTTTTTGCTGTATGCTGTCGTAATTCCAAACCATGTAACTCACTGGAAGCCCACCTCTCAATGAAAGGTGCCTACAAGCACAATAAATATTTCTATTGTTGAGTGGCATCATTCTATTGCTAAAGTGCCTTATTAGTTTCAATTTAACCATGGTTTTGAATTTAAGTATCGTTATCAGTCTGATTTCAATCACACTACATCAGGGCTATCCAACTCTGGGGTAGCCAGGAGCTGCATGCCAAACAGGCCACAGACCTGGGAGCCACAGGCAGGCAGGGAAGCAACCCCCTGGGTCCCTTGTCAATCATGTGGGCTGCCAGATGCCACCCCCACCGTCCCCGCACTGTGTGCACTGGGAGCCTTTGCCCCCTCCCACCACACTCACCATGGGAACAGCCCTCCCCCTCTAGCACAGGCAGCCAGGAGAAGATGGAGTGCTCTGTGAAGACATGGGCCACTAGGAAGGGGGAACACATGCAGAAGGAGCAAGTGGTAGGAGAGTGGCAGCTGGGCAGGAACTCACAGGCCACATGTTAATCCTTTCAGAGTCACTTGTGACCAACAAGCCATCAATTAGACAGCCTTGCACTACAATGTAGATGCAGGCACTAGTCAAGATCAAAAGTGATCTCATTTCTTAATAAAAATCTTAATATTCTATTAAGATCACTGACTTCTTCGGGGATGGGCAGACCTGTTACCGTTGATCACATTCAGTTGTTTGCTACCTTATCGTAGATCGGTGGCTGTTTTCAATCACTCCTCTCTCATTTTATTACCTTTATTCTACTCCTGATTTTCCACCAGGGAAAATATTTTAGCTAGCTTATTTAGGCAAGTTAAAGCCATCAACAAATTTTCAGTTAGTGAGGCTCTGACGCGTTAATCTTGGATTCATTCTTTGAAGCCTGGCAATTTGGTAATTCATTTAATTAAAAACTGAATCAGGAGCTACTGATCTTTCTGATAGTTGGATTCATAGTAGTAATATATAGTATTATGCTTAGTAATTAAAGATAGCAACTATTTCATGCTCAGCAGCAGTAAAATACACAACTGCAACAAGTGACACTGGCTCTCCCCCCTCTCACCCACCCCCCACCTCCAGATACCCCAGTTCCTGGATAAGTAATCAAGACAATAGGAACTTACACTGAATCTTAGATTCAAACAGATAAGAATTTAGTAACATGTACCTGCCATGCCAAGTACCTGCAGTCCAGCCACAATGGATCTATTTTTCAACTGTACCAGCTAAATCCAAATATTCTGGATATTTTTTTCTTGTTTAACACTGTTGAGGATTCATCTCTATCTTACACTGTCATGTTGTTTCCGTCCTTTAGGTTCAGACACAGCGGGCATGTCTACATGAGATTAGAGCTAATTACTGCCCAGTAAACATCACTGTCTACATGTGCAGATGCTTCCTAGGTGCACCTACAAGAGCGACTGTGCAGTAGCCTAATAAGGCTACACAGTAGTATGTCAGATGAAACCTGTGCTAAAATACTACTACACAGTAGTATTAAGCTACTGCACAGTTAGTGTCCACAAAAACCCATGCACTGGAGCTACTGTGCAGAAGTACAAGTTACTGCCCGTTGATTCAATACTTGCTCTAAAGTAAACTCACAAGCTACTCCTAAGAAAACCTACCCCAGAGCATTTGCACGTGTAGACAAGCCCAGTAAGGATAAATCGGTCAGTTCTAACTTAACAAGTTGTTGGAGTTGTATTTCTTCTTTCTGCTGAGAAAGAAGTATTAATTGTTTCTCTGGATTATACACTCACTACAAGACCCTGTAAAGCAGATTTAATAATGAGAATGCTGAAAAATGCAATTTTGGTACCTCAACAAAACCGGGAAACATATTTAATTGACTTCAAGGTGATTCAAGTTTGTGGTTTGTTATATTTTTCAGATTCACTTCTACTATCAGGTATTTCCCAAAGGGAAAAATGTGTCAAGGAAGAAATCATATAAATCAAAGGAAAATCATTTTAGAGAAATAATATTTTACAAGAAAAATTAAATAATTGCTATTGAGCTGCTACACATATATCTTGCTATAAGCAATTAAAAACATAGTGACATATATATGACTACCTGAGATAACAGTTGTCATAGAATACAAAAATCAGCTTATAAATATCATTTAAAGGGAAATAGTCACTATTCCCCTTTAAGTGAAGAGTGTTTGGCACATATTTTTATACAAGGCATCAATACACTCTCACAGGTGTCGTGCCTGCAGGCACTCATTAGGTCATATGAACATCCTTGGAAAAATGAGACTAACAGTCTCCCCTGAAATTAAGAAGTCATGGAGAATTTGCATCATTGTGTATTTCCTTTTTTCCCCTCCCATGCTCAATTTTGTGGCAACAGAGTTCCAAGAATTTTCCCCAAAACACTATTGATTCAGCTTCAGGGCATGTGTAATGATAGAGGGAGTCAGAAAACATTTTAATGATAGTCCTACATTTCTATGGGTGCATCCACACAGCACGTACGCTTGCAGCAGCTCAGATAGAAGCAGTGCAAATTTGAGGTGGGGATTTTTGCCTCAGCACATGTGCTTGGACATGAACTTTGTTGTGGAACAAATTATGCCACTTGGGGGAAAATAATCTTGCCTGGCTCCTCTCGGATCTGTAGCCAAGGGGAGCTAGAGCTCAGGGCCAGCACCTGCGCTATCCCCAGCAACATAAAAAGCTGCCCTATCCTGGCCCCATCAGTACAAAAAGCTGCCCTGGCAAGTAGTTCAGGGCTGTTCCCTCTCAAGAGCTTCTGGGGCCCAGCCACTTGGTAAGCAGCCAAGCAGCCCTGGGAGTTCCCTGCACCCTTTACCCACTGGAGCAGTCTGGCAGTGGGGGCTGCTGCCTAGCTGCAACCTGCTGCACACCTGACAGACCCAGATGAGGCATCGGCCCCTCTGGGCCAGCTGCCAGTGGGCTGTGGCTGCAGGGTTGGCCTTTGTGTGGCACCACTGCCATGTGTGCCCCCTGTCCGGCCATCTGGGCAGCTATTGCCTGGAAGATGTTCTAGGTGTGGGCTGCTTTGAACTGTCAAAGCATGTCCTCCCGGCCAATTGGGGCCATGAGGTCAGCTACAACCAGCTGGGTCCAAGGTGCCAGCTGGGTTCAAGGGGTTTGAGATGCTGCAAGAAGCATATCCTGCCTTGTCTGGATGCGCCCTATCTGTACATTGCTGAAGACTGTGGATATCAGTAATGAGTGGTACTGAAAATATCATAAAATCAGGATGATTAAAAAACAAGTCAGATCTTGGGTGAGACCTCAGTTCTGCTTCACATAACTTCTGCATTCTGCTAAAGTGAAGAAAGGTTGGAACTAAGAAGCTCTGAGAGTTAAGGCTGTTTCTTCACTAGACCTTTTTTTTCCACAGAATGGAGTGGAAGATTATAAATCTAATCTTTTTTTCCTGTGTATCTTTGAAACTTGGGCTTTCCTGGATTGTTTTAGGAATTATATATAGTGTGTATAAAGATTTCACAACCTCTTCAATATGAAAGCTTGTTTGACTAAAAAGGAAAAATGTCAAATAAAAACAGTAACTTCCTGTCCTATGATATCTCAGATTATTTCTACATTCCAATGAAAAACTACATTATTCCATCCAAGATGTTGTGATAGTCCAGATTGGAAGAGATTTCCATCTACAATGCATTATTTTTCAAGACGTTTTAGGATAGAAAGATTATTTATAAACCACGTATAGCTACAATGACACGGTCATTACTTATCAATGCTGTTTTATGGCCTCCATCACCAAAACAATCATGCTTTCAGTTTTTGAAACATTGTAAAGGATACTTCCAAAGCTTCCTAAAGCACTTTTATCAGAGAGGATTTTTTTAAAAATTACACATCTTTTTTCAAGCCTACATTTTGTGTGCCCAAACCTTGATGCCTCAACTTGACCACACTTTAACAGATACCATAGTGGTGAAGTCAAAGTTCCCTGGATCCTCCTCCTTCCCTTTCTTAAAGATGGGTGCTATATTTGCCCTTTTTTCAGTCATCCAGGACCACCCCTAATAGCCATGAATTTTCAAAGATAATTGCCAGTGGCTCTGCAGTCACACCAGCCAACTCCCTCAGTACCCTCAGATGATTGTATCCAGCCCCATAGACTTGTACAAGTCCAGCTTTTCTAATAGTCCCTAACCTGTCCTTTCACCACTGAGAGCTGCTCGCCTCCACCCCATACTGTACTGCCCGGTGCAGCAGTCTGGGACCTGACCTTGTCTGTGAAGACCAGGGTGAAAAGGCATTCAGTTCTTAAGCCTTTTCCTCCTCACCTGTCACTAGGTTGCCTCCCCCATTCAGTAAGGGACCCACACTTTCCCTGACCTTATGCTTATTGCTCATATACTTGTAGAAACCCCTCTTCTTACCCTTCATGTCCCTTGCTAGCTGCGACTCCAGTTGCACTTCGGCTTTCCTGATTTCATCCCTGCAGGCCCAAGCAATATTCTTATACTCCTCCCTAGTCATGTGTACAAGCTTCCACATCTTGTAAGCTTCCTTTTTGTGTTTAAGCTCACTGAAGAGCTCTCTGCTAAGCCAAACTGGTTGCCTGCCACATTTGTTCTTCTTCCTGTACATTGGGATGGTGTGTTCCTGGACCTTCAGTAAAGTTTCTTTAAAATACAACCAGCTCTCCTGGGCTCCATTCTCCCTCAGACTGGCCTCCCAGGGGATCCTGCCCATCAGTTCCCTGAGCAAGTCAGAGTCTGCTTTTCTGAAGTCCTGGGCCCTTACTGTGCTGTTCTTCCTTTTGTCAGGGTCCTGAGCTTGATCATCTCATGGTCACTGCTGCTCAAATTGCCATCTACTACTACATCCCCCACCAATTCTTTCCTGTTTGTGAACAGCAGATCTAAAAAATCATAGCCTGTAGTTGTTCTCTCCAACACTTACACCAGGAATTTGTCCCCAAAACTCCCCCAAAATTTCCTAAATCACCTGTGGACTGCTCTATTGCTCTCCCAGCATGTCAGGGTGATTGAAGTCTCCCACAAGAACCACATGAGGGCCTGTGATCTGGAAACTTCTGCTAGTTGTCTGAAGAAATCCTCATCTACTTCATCCTCCTGGTCTGGTGGCCTATAGCAGACCCCCACCATGACTTCACCCTTGTTGCTCTCCACTCTGACCTTAACTCAGAGACTTTCAACAGGCCTAATTACAATTTCATACTGGAGCTCTGAGCAATCATACAGCACAACACCTCCTCTTCTATCCCACCAAGTCTCTGTTATTCCAATCATGTCATAGTTCCTTGACTGTGCAAGGACTTCTAATTCTTTCTGCTAGTTTCTGAGCCTCAGTGTATTCATGTAGACACCTACAATAACTAGCTGATTGTCCTACTTTCTGAAGAAGAATGAGGAGGCCTCCCCTATTGCCCCTTCCTCTTTTTGCTTCCCTCAGGTCTCCTGATTCCCCACTTCCTTCATAGCTTTGGTCTCCATCCCCTGGCAAACCTAGTTTAAAGCCCTTCTTAATAGGTTAGTGAGCCTGTTTGTGAAGATACTCTTTCCTCTCTTCATCATCAGGTGGATCCTGTCTTTTTCTAGCAATCCTTCTTGGAACAACATCCCATGGTCAAAGAAGCTGAATCCCTGCTGGTGACACCACCTATACAGCCATGCATTGCTGTGCAGGATGTATTGATCCACCCAGGCCCTTCCCCTTGACTGGAAGGATCAAGGAAAATACCACCTGTTCCCCCATCCCCTCCACTCTTGCATCCAGAATCCTGTAGTCACTCTTGATGTCCTCTTCTGCTTTTTCTGCCAACAAGATGAGTCTTTTTCTCACAGTCATGATGACAAGAGTCTGTGGAACCCACAACCTGTCTCTAAAACGAGGATGTGGCATATGTGCTTCAGTACAGTCTTCAGATCAGAAGACTATATTTCTGAAATTGCCACCAGAAATCTTCAGTGGATGCTAAGGGACCTCTGCCTCAACTCCTTCAGCCACTGCAGATTTCTCTGTACTACCAGAGATCATAGGGACCCAGTGCTCTTGATTTCTACCTGTTCTTTTCCTCCCCACTAGCATGAATGCCCTCTCTGCTTGTTCCTTCTACTACTCTCCAAATAGTCCTCTTGCCCTACCCAGCTCCAAGGGAACCCAGCCATTCAGTGTCCTACGCATTACCTATATGCATATTCTAGCACAGGGTTGGCAACCTACATCCCAGGAACAATGAAGTTTTGGCAGCATTCAGCAGCAGGGGAGCTTTGGTGGTGGTTGCTCTTTCCATGCTCCCACACAGAGAAGCAGTGGAGCTCTTCCTGTGCAGCCACAGAGAGAAGCAGCAGCAGCTGGGTCCTAGTCCCTGTCCATCTCACTCTGACCCAACCTTTGTCCCACAACCTCTTCTAGGACATAACAAAAACAACATCACATAGTTTCTTTACGCATAGCCTGTTCAATAAGATTTTCAATTACCCTTTGAACATTTTGTTTTATTATTGATACTTTGAGATTCATTGTTACTAATCCAGACTTTTAATAGGCAAACTAAAAAAAATAAACCATACATCTAATAAAGTATACAGCATTAGTTTAAAACCCATAGTCAATAAAATAACTGATACAAAGTATACTACATGGATATTTTACAAAAACAGAAAAACGTTATTTAAATCCATATTTCAAGAAGGTTTAACATTAAAATAAAATTTAATGTCAACTACACATGGAGCTGCTAGTTGGAGAGTTAAAATTGAAACGGTTGATACAATGCATAAATGTATGTATTTATATATATTTATATTTAAAACCAATAATGCTCTAAGATTCTTACTGAGAAGTTACAAAAAATACATCCTTCATGTGAAAAAAGTGTGCACTACTTCAATGCAAAAATTAAACATTTTTCTTAAAATGTTGCACAAGCTCACCTAACTTCATACATTATATACAGGTTGCTACAAGCAGAATAGTGCTGCTATAATCTTTATAAATATGTATACTGTACATACAGTACACAGACATACACTAGAGGTGCTGTTGGCATACCCATGAAAGTCCAAATATGATACTTGCATGTATGTATCAACTAACCAGGAAGTGCACTAGACTAGTCTTTCAGACTGTAGCAGGTGACAGTTTCTACTGTCAACAAACAGGAACGTTAGTATAAATTCTAGACAAACAGGATTGCTATTAGTCCTGGAAGACACTAACAGAAATGACAACATAGCATGGTCAGTCACTGGCTATTTGAAGGTGCTTACAGGTAGTAGCATCTCCACATCTCTTATGTATATAGTACATATTTTTATACATATGCAAAGTAAAAAACCCATCTGTTGCAGGCAGGAAAAGGAAACGTCCTTAACAACTTATAATCTTAAGGAAGAGTTGTTAATGGATACAAACACCACATAAAAAGTCAGTCAGTTTACAAAAATATAAGTGAGTTCAGTCTATTTTTATACATCAAAATCTAATTAATCACAAAAATCTAGATATCCTGAGACAGGTATGTATTTTCCATCTAATTTACAAATGCTCGTGTACTGCCAGAGTACAATTAGAAAAGCACTATGTGCATTTCTCAGCAAGTACATAGCTAAAATGTTTAAGGCAATGTGTGAGTTTTAGGAGCTATCCTGCTGTTGTCAGGTTAAACACCAATGATGCAAATATGCATAGTGTTGGCAGACACTATCCTATGGAATAGCTGCAAAATGTACATCTGCTGAAATATACTTCCACTATAGATGTTAACACTTCAATTTGGAAGAAAACCAAAAATACTCTCCTATTTTGAACTCTTGCTTAACCATGATGTAATAGGAACTCACAGACTCCAATAATTGTAGCCTTATATAGTACATCTAACAACGGATTTATGAAACAAACAACACTACCATTTACCTATAATTTTCTTTGAGTAAAAACAGAACTAAACAGAGTTAATAAAACTGATTGTTTTTTAAAGAAAGCTTTCAATAGGCTATTAAGAAATAAGCCTACTCATTGAAATATGCTTTCTAAATAATTCCCAATAAAGTTTAGTTTGATTACCTTGGCCAAAAACCTGTTCAAGTGAAGCTCAGACATTATTCTTTTAGAAAGTAAAAGTGACATGCAGGGACATTAAAAAGTTGTTTCCTTCTCTGGCTGTAAATTTATGTATCCATTATTTTAACTGAGCAAAAACTCTTTGAGTTGGAGGATTACTAATGCAAAAAATGTTTAACAATTACAGACTAGAACCATCTATCTTACCTTTGTTAAAATCAAGAACGGCAACATACTAAATACTGGGAAATTTCCTATTTCTTCAGACTATTAACTTTAGAGACTAGATTGGACTAATGCTCATTTCACTAAGCAGAAGCTCATTTCAGAACTAAGACTGAACCTGAATAGGATCTAGTTATTAAAACAGCCCTCCCACTCCAGATCTACCTTTGAATAAAAATATATTTCCCTTTAGCATGACCATTATATTGTTTGAGTAGTAATGTCTTGCATTCAAAAGCTTGTCTATATCTATTCCAGCTACGCGGTTGGTCCAATAAAAGATATAACCCTAAGAAATACTTACCTCTTGCATAATTGGTTGACTATTATATGGCTACCAATCTTTCCTTTCTGGTTCTTAAATATTCCCTATGGTTTTCATAGATTGTACATGTGTGTGAAACTTCAAATTATACACACACACACAAACACACACAGATTTTAGACTTTATTTTTAGTTATTTTATGTGAAGTTACACAGATACACACACACACACACACACACACACACACACACACACACACACACTGTTTTCTGTAAATTGCAGCAATACACTGGCAGTTGGCTGAGGACGCCAGAGGGAGCACACAGCGCCCCTGGTATCCCCTGACTCTTGAGACAGCAGCAGCAGCAGTGATTGGCAGCTAAGGGACAGCTGCGGCAATGAGAAGGTAAGCTGGGGGAAGGGCCAGGTGCTGGCGATCGGGCCAGGGACTCTTTCCCTGCCTGACCCTACTTAGCTGCACCGGGCAGGAGCTGCGCTCCCAAGCCACGTGAACAGGGAGCGCAAACAGGCACGCTCTTTAGGGGCGTGTCGGAGTTTGCACCGGGGTTCACGCAGGGAGGCACGCAAGGGAAGCTGCAAGCAGCAGAAGAGCCAACAGCGGCGGCAGCAGCTGCAGCAGTCATCTCCAGGTAAGTGAGTAGGGATGACAACATGGGAGTTGTCATGCAGAGTGCAACCAGGGCTCCTGCCCCACGGCTGCCTCCTGGCCCGGGGACCGGTGAGGCTTCCACACAGGTGGGGCCACCTGCCTGTGGGGGCTGCCTGGCTTGGTCCCTGGGGCCACGGGGGGGTGGAACACGGAGGCAGGCGCTTCTCTCACCTGTCCCACCTGTGCCAGGATTGCGGTGCTGGAGGGGCAGATGTGAGAGCTCCAGGCGGAGGTGAGCAGGCTGCGGGGGATCAGGGCAGTGGAGGACAAGATTGATGGGTACTTTCTCTCTCTGCAGGACCCAACCCCCGAAGCTGTCACCAGCCAGCAGTCTGCAGAAGGCGAATGGAGGATGGTTGCCTCCAGGGCCAGGCAGTGTTGCAGGTGGCACAAAGCTGTATCAACTGTCACCCCAGTACAACTGGGGAACAGGTATGTGGCCCTGGCAGCACTGGAGGAGACTGGGCATGAGGAAGAAGGAAGGGAGGAAGCCACACCCTCATCCAGCAAGCCATCATCCATACCAACTGAGCATCATTCAGTGACCCAGAGGAAGAGACATCGGGTCATCATCATAAGGGACTTCCTCCTCAGAGGAAGGGAGGGACCCATCTGCCACACAGACCCCAATGTGAGAGAAGTGTACTGTCTCCCAGGAGGCAAGATTGGGGACATCACAGGGAAGATCATTGACCTCATCCAGCCTTCTGACTACTATCCTATGGTCCCCATCTCTGTGGGAACCAATGATGCGGCCCGGAGTATTCTGGACCAGATCATGGATAACTACAGGGCTCTGGGGGCCAAGCTTAGAGAGTTGGGAGCCCAGGTGGTCTTTTTGTCCCTCCTCCCAGTTAGTGGAGGCCATCAGTGGCAGAGCACCTGCATCCGTGAGGTGACCCAGCGCCTCCGGAGTTGGTGTTGTCATGCCGGATTTGGCTTCCTGGACCATGACCCGCACTTCAGATCAGAGGGCGTCCTGGGGCGTGATGGTCTCCATCTCTCCCCCAAAGGGTAGTCTTACAGGCTAGTTGACCTCCTCCAGCGGGCTTTAAACTAAGTTCGTCGGGGGATGGGGATCCACAGGAGCAAGAGAGAACTCAACCAGGTGTAGGACCTGCCCAGGTAAGAGCTCAGGTATATACCAAGGGATCAGTTGTCTCTCAGGTGTGGGGGGTGCCCAGGGCTCCCACAGGGGGATTAAGGTGTCTCTTCACTAATGCAAGAAGCATGGGGAACAAGCCGGAGGAGCTTGCTCTCCTGCTTGCAAGTAGTAAAATCGACCTGGTTGGCCTAGTGGAGACATGGTGGATGAAACATTTGACTGGGCAGTAGGCATAGAGGGCTATAGGTTGTTTAGAAGAGATAGGAAGGGGAAAAAAGGTGGGGGGGGTTGCGTTCTATGTTAGGGAACAGTATATCAGTTCTACCTTCCAAATGGGACCAGAGGAAGGCTTAACCGAGATCCTGTGGGTCAAACTTCAAGGAGGGCGGGGGGAGAGGGATCTGGTGGTAGGGGTTTACTACAGGTCACCACATCAGGAGGAAGAGCTGGATCTGGAATTCTCCAGGCAGCTGGGGGAGGCCATGAGTGCAAAGGATGTTGTGGTCATGGGTGATATGAATTACCCTGACATCAACTGGGAGGAGCAGTCGGCCAGGTCTAGCCACTCACAAAGGTTCCTGATGTGCATACAGGACCTACACCTCATGCAGGAGGTACCCGTCCCCACTAGGGAAAATGTCATACTGGATCTGGTGTTCGCCTCAGGGGACAACCTGGTGGGGGATG